>NW_022732066.1:440737-516687 GCF_011630105.1 Anneissia japonica
ATGGGAGATAAAAAGAAAATTATATTCACAATTTTGGTCTGTGAGTGCCATTTCCGGCCATTTAGACGTGCCATAATAATACATTTTCTTATCTCAGCCCCACAAGGGCAACAGCATAATGTGTGTCTGAAATCGACTGTAGGACATATAATATATCCAGTGGCAGAATAAAGAATCTGTGTCTGTGAAGTGCCATTTCCGACCATCTAAAGGTCGGATGGTTTCCGACCATCCCTATTCATAAATGTACCTCAGCCCCAACCATGGTGGGCCTGAGGTGGTATAGACTCTCCTACTGTGAAAGTCTCTTCCTGGCCTTGACTTTCTGGATCCATATTATATCATTTAGGCCTATTCATCTTTAAAAAACATTTAGAATAACAATGCACATCTAAAATCCCACGATGGAATTGGTGACTAGGACCCAAAAAGGGCCCCCAGTTTAAGAAATACACAGGGGCCCCGGCCGCATCGTTACGCCACTGTATGGAATATTCTGCCAGGGAGATGGATGCATGAAAAGCATAAGACCAACATATTATTAGTGTTCATATCAGCACTATATATGCATAGTTCTATAAGATAAAAATAATTTGCTTTCAGCATATTGTTCAACTATAAAACATGATGCTGATGATAATGAAGCTATTATTTCTAAATGGCCAAGGTTACAAATGAAATTTAGAGTGAATGTAATCAACATTTGGGATTTTGAAATTGTGCATAATGTTCAGATTCAAATGTGCAATGCTATCAACATAAAATCTACAATGAACCAAGATTTGTGATATAGTACAAGACCATAATTGTAAACTGGGTATTTTATGTTGACTGTGCTTTTGGTACAATTAAAAACTATGAGTCGATTTATTACACAGGCAACTTCCATTGTTGATTTGAAGGCAGCTTTAAAAACTCACCTTTTTAATGTGTACTTTTCTTAAATTTTTTCTCCTGGCATTTTCATTTTTATTGTGAAGCACATTGAGGCTTTAGGATAATGTGCTATATAAGCCAAAATTATTATATTATTATTAATATTATTAATATTATTATTATATCATTATTATTATCCACAGTCCAAAATTATTAATGAGTAGGTGAGTTGATCAATTTTATCCATAAAATTGAAACAAAATAATATATGTTTTTATGTTTCATTTCATCATTTTTGTTTTGTTTTTGTGAAGCACAAGGAGGCATCTTACGCTAAAAGCTGATGCAATTTTATTGTCCTTAAGGTGGAAATGTTACTTTTCAAAGTTAGGTATTACCATCTAAGCTCCATTGTAGTTAGAGACATACAAATAGAGATGATCAGTAAACGTGTTTCTATATAATGTTATAGTTGATAGTTTCCACCTTACAAATTGAAAGGTACAAACATTATTTTGAGTTTTGATCAATGTACCACACCCAGAAATTTTTAATTGTATGTTAGACTTATTTTTATAAAAGCTTACAGCAATTGAATCAATCCCCTGGTATTCGTCTGATTCAATCATCAGTTCAGCATAATCAAAGTCATCAGTTTCCTGCAATAGAATACACAATAACAATTAAAGAAACAATATACCAATAACAATTAAGAAGGGAAGGGGGGCAGGGTGTGCATTTGCCCACCCGTCGGACAGGGCTGCACCCCCTGTCGTCCGACGAACAACTAGGTTGTTAATTTAAAAGAATAATAATTTGCCAATCCAAATAATGCTATTTTGATTGCCAATCCCAAATATTGTTGTCTAAAGGCACATTTAGGACCAAATTAAGCCATAAAAACTCTCCCCATGAACCTTAACAGGGATTTTTTTTATTCCGGGCAGAGGTAATTTGTTGCCACCTTGGTTCGGACCCCTCCGTCAGACACGTCAAACCCCTTGTCAGCAAATGTCTGGCACCACCACTGTCTGAGAGATAGACAACAGTTTCTCACTATGAACTAAGTTTCTGTTAAATTTCAAGTCTTACTTAATGCAACTTATACCAATATTATTAGAAAATCCGTGGATGAACTTAAGCCCAAAATAGTTTTATTGAAATTTCATTGTTACGTTTGTAATTTTTTTTTTTTTTGATTAAGTGCTGAAATTGAATGAATGAATTAACAAAATCAAATCAATATAAATCAATGTACTTTTTTTTTTTATACAGAATTTTTATTCTGATTATTCAAATCGCCTGATAGTTTTAGGAAATGAACCATCAAGTTAAAATTTGAAAAAGTCATTCATGCTTACAATGACATTTGAGTCGTGTCCAAGGGCAATGAGAAAAGCAGTATTTGGCACATATAAATATACTGCAAAGATTAAAAGCTCAAGTAATATAGCTCTATAAATTGCATACGGATCGTTGGATCCGTTGCCAGCTGTTGTGTAATTATATATATGCCCGACTTCTGACATCGTTTTTGCGTGCATGGAAGTACGAAGTGGATAATTAAAGACATTTAGAGAAATTTATGAAAAAGCAAAATCCTGTGCTTTTAAGCAATTTATTATAATGACCTAAAGTGAATATTTAAACTCGGATGCAAAATTTTCTTTTGTAGAACACTTTTATCCATCTCAATTACACTCTCTTTGTTCAAGACAACAATAAAATTTAATATTTGAACTGTGTACTTCCATTTTTAGCTCTCAATTAAACTTTGTTCATCGTTCATAATTTTATTTATCTTAAATAAGAGACAAATAGGTAACAAAGGGAAAAGGTCCCTGTACAAAGTACCTACTGTATCAGAATAACATTTAAAAAATAGTAAATTAAATTAATAGTAATATTGACATGTTATACTTAAGTTAATACTGTAATACAATTAAAAAAAAACTTTTTTTTTTAAATAATAGGTAAATAAATTAGCTAGCAATACATACATAATTAAGTAAATAATAAATGATGCAAGTGGCTTAGCGAAGGGGTTTGATAGTGGTTTTGAAAGAAGAAACAGAGGAGGATAAACATGGGAGTCTGTTCCAGATGATTGGAATATGATGAATTAATAAATAGTGAAGTGCAAGTGCATTGCATTAAGGGGGGGGGGGGGGGAGGGGAAGTGGGGGTAGGTGAAGTGTTGGATAGGGTTGACGTTTATTGAATGAAATATACTTAAGTGAATCAATTCCAATAATACCATTAATAATTGTATAGAAAAATAAGGTAAAGAAAAATTTGTCTATGTTCAAAAGTGTTTAGTTGAAGGTGATCAAGCCTGTCTATATATTCGATATAGTGAGGTTTGTTGGGATATCATGTAAATGCTTTTTGGATTGATTCAATATGGAAACGTTAGTTTGAAGATTGAGGAATATTCAAGTACTGGACGTATGAGGGCGATAAATAAGAGTAAATAAAACAGTGGAGATTGCATTTATGTTTTATAAAGCAAAGAGTTTGGGATGCTTTTAGAGCATAGACTAATTGCATAATTTCCTCATCCATCCACAGAAGGATAAATAATTAATACTGTTCACAGATCCTTTTCTCAGGCCTTTAATTTGGTTTGTAATCAATATATTATACACATAAATTATACTAATCCAATATTCCCCCACATACACTTCAATTACGTGGTAATCGAATTAAGTCTGTAAACCAACATAGCCTAGGTTATTACCTAATTATTTATTTCATCACAGGTATAATTATATAGTTTTTAGTGTATTTAATATACCTTTCTTTAGGACAGGCTTCCAAAAATGTCGGATGGGTTGAATCAATCTCGGCCCCACATAACGCAGGTGTGGATGATATATTGATATTTTTAAAGGTCTTAAAAACCTTTTAATTTAAGCCAACTTGGCTATTATTTCAGTAATAAAAAAGTGCATGTTTACACAATATTACCCTCTAAATCCACGCATGCAAAAAATGATATATGAAAGTAACCTGAACTGAAATAACACTTTAATGATTCTGTAGTTAATAAGTGGTAGCATTTAGAGATTACTATTATGATGTCTATTTAGCATAAGATTTTGCAGGTAATCGTAAATTTAGCCTGAGTACTGGCTCTTTATTAAATTATTTTTTTAGACTAGCATAGTCTGTACTTTCATGAACCTATTAAATTGTGAGAAAAATATCTGATAAAATAATGAAAGTTACTTAACCATTCAATTATTCCTAATAAAATATAACTAAAATAAATTATAGTCATAACAGTATGACAAATATTTTTATTGCTTAACTGGTCATCTTTATACCAAACTAAGGATAATAATAAAAATATGCATAAAATACAGAATCACAATTTACCTGTCCACATGGTTCAGTTAAAAAATCTCCAAATGGTGATACAGGGTTCTGTAAAAATTACAATACAAAATTTGACGTTAAAAACTAAAAAACAAAATAAAAGAAGGATACATGTACCGGTTAAGCAAAGATTGCTACTGTTGTACAATATCAGTTTAAAATGTTGGTAATAAAATACAAGTACATTATAGTATTTTCAGATCATATGAACACTTTTAATTTAGGAAAAATTGGCTATTATTTCAGTAATAAAAAAGTGCAGTTAATGACCTTCAAATATTAATAATAGTAATATTCTTTATATACCTTGTGGTAATAAATCACCATCTCATTAAGTGTTCTGAATACTGGAAGTTCACCGACAACAACATATTTCCCATTACGTAATTGGTCAATCATAAAATGCTTTATTTTCGATGGTGTCCTGAAAAACAAAAACGAAAAAAAAACAGAATAGTATCAATCTTGAATACTGTTATACAAGGGAAAACTTTTTAAATAATAATAAATGCGCTGCTCTAATATAAGGTTAGGTCTACACAACACCCAGGAAACTAGGAGTTATTGCCTACGGTTCTTCGATTGCTTTTCCTTTACCTGATAGTTATTTTGATGATTACTTTTATAGACACTTAAAAACAATTATTCTGTTATTATAATTGAGCAAATACAATTAATTAATGAAATAGATAAATTGCAGCATTTGTGTACAAGTACATGTGTTTGACTATCAGGTACAATATAAAATGTACAAACAACAGTCAATAAAAGACAAATATATAGATTTATCTAAGTTACTGTCGTTTAATACTGGGAATAAATACGTAAAAACTTACTTCATTGACAAGGAATAGCCAAAGCGACTCTCACTGACACGTATCAAGAAACAACCAATTGCTCTATTCTGTAATAAGCGCTCAGACTCTCTAAAAATTTAAAAATAAAATTTAACTACTATAAATAAGTTAGATTCATTCAGTTATTGTCATTATCATAGTGACTACATCTGTACTGACAACATAGCCAATTACAGAGTCACTGCGATATTGCCATTAATAATTCTTCATTGTAAGAATAATGAAGAGATAATCAAAATTCATGAAAGTCACTTAACATTATTGATTATTATCTGAGATAGAAGTTGCATTGTGCATAAATGTTTACCTTCTAGTGATAATGCCGTGAAACCAAGGGGCAAACTGTCCGTCCGAGGTCTGCCGTACTTGATCTGTTTGTGTTTGCTGAAACCAACGAACGGAGGCAGCCCTTGATCCTTTCGCGCCAAACTTTCCAATATCTTTTGTGCGAACAAATTCATCTTCTAAAATATCTTCCTGATCTGTTTCTCCACCAGATTCATGAGCCTAAATTATGAGAGTAATCCAAAAGCTCATGTTAATATTGTAGAGAACACAGTCATACAACAAAGATATATGTTTCAGTAACCACTTAAATTACTTTTAAAAATTACCATTTTTTTTTGTATTTTAGAAACCATGGAAACATAATAGTCAATACATCTATTTTTTCAATCTAGGTTTGTATTCATCAAATATTGTATTTCACTTTGTATGAGAAGAGCAAGGCCAGCTAAAGCTCAAATAATTTTAGTGAACATTTTGTTTTAATAGAATGTCAGAAAATCATGTTAAAGCTATGTTGCAGCATAAGTTGCATCAGTATTTAGTTGTTGTGAAATTACACTATAAATAAGTACATATGGCTGTACTTAAAAACATTTTGTACACCAAACTGTAACGTCATTATAATGCCAAATTTTTAGCTGGGGCGGTACTTCAAGTGATAGATTTCATATTATACAAGATCCGAGTTCATACCTCTTCTTGTACATCTTCAAGGGGGGTGGCTTCAGGGGCAAACTGCACAGCAGGAGGTGGTGGTGGTGGTGGAGCCTCATCTATTTGAATAGCAGGTTCATTCTTCTCATCAAAATAATCTAAAAGAAAGTAAAAAGTTAAGTGGTAAGGCTCTGGAAATTAAACAGATTTTGGGTTCGAATCAAAGGCTAATTCAATTGCTTGTGTCTTTTGCTTATCTATTCATTTACAGATTATAACCATTTGGAATACACTATGAAGAAACCCCCACCCCTTAATTTAATGTTTGATTCCACGTACCAGCATTTTTTCAGGGTATGATTTCAATAAGTAACTCAGCTAACTAAAGCTTTGTCTGTGCAAATTTCATCAAAAAAGCGTCACACAAAAGGTGATGGAACATAAGAGTTGAATATACTTTTTTTGATACAATTAGATAACATGTGATATGAAGTCATCGTATATATGGGCACATCACATTTTTTTTGTCACATAAAATTTGATAGTGTAGACAAAGCTCTATAAATGTTGAAAAAAAAAATGTTAAGGATATACTATATGGATTTTGCATGCAATGTTGAAAATTTGCTACAAGCTAAAGGTCATGCTATCAGCTTGACATTCCCCAGGTATAATCTCACCGCACTGTCTAATTTGGTGCAATTTTGTGTGTGAAGATATGCTTATATCTGAAGACCTGTGGAATTTATTTATATTATTTATAAAGGAAGATGAAGGATATAGCAACTGCTTATCATTTGGGACCCTGACAAAAACCAATCATATATGAAAACAAGTTCTCAGAAACTCTAATGAGAACAGTATAACAGAGGCAGTAGAGCTAATATAATAAAGCAATATGATCTATATCAAAAAAACCATATAATTACAGATATTACATAATATTTATTAACATACTTACCAGCTGGAATATCTTTGTCATGCTCCACTAGTTTCAACTGCGTCTGATGATTCACTAACGCCATTTGTTTCATCTTTTCCAAGAACTCCTTTGCTTCTCTTGCTTCCCGACGTGCAACTTCTAACATACGTCGGAATTTGACACGCACCAAGAACCCGCGCACAATCTTCTGCATTTGTATGGCAGACTTTCCCATCTCTATCATCTTTGCTTCTAACTTTTCTTGATGGTAATACTTCAAAAAGACTTTGGTTTTCCTGTAATATTATTAGGATAAGTCATTTCATATTTGATAGGATTTAAACCTTTTAAAGGCATATTTGTGAACTAAGATGTAAATAATAAAAATATTAGAAAAGGACAAATATACTAATGTATAAATACACAATCATATCATGGAAGTATAATATCAGAGATTATAGAATGACAAGGTCCGATTGTCTTGGTTTCCTTGAAATGGAATCGAAAAATACTACAACAAACTAGAGAACGTCCTTAAAAAAATGATATACACATAAAAGTCGGTTGCAACAAGCACATGCTACATGTAAAGAATGCCTGTTCGAAATTTCAAAGATATTTAAATTATAATAGGGCACCCCCTATCACATTGGAGTACTGCGTCTTCCGTTTCAGTGGGCCTGCAAAATCGGGAGAGTTGGTCCTATTGTCATTCTGTACTCTTTGAAATATACATGAATATTGTAATAATTTCAAGAATCATACCCAATCTGCCAATCCGTCAATTTCATGTCAGTTAAGATCTTCACAACGCCACGGTTGTCTGTTACCAACTTTGGGCTCAACGCCAAGATACGGTATCTGAGTATTAGGAAACAATATTATTTGTTTATGCGATTTATGGAAAATTATTTTAACACATTGTAAAACATATTATTTTTAATGTGTTTAACTTCATAATAAACAGTTGCAAGCTGCCCACCAATTACAGAATGGAATACATAAAATGTCCAATACAAAATAGTAAAAATATATATACTTTTCACAGCAAGCCTATGATCAATAATGAGGGAGAAAAACTAAATAGGAACATATAACAAATATAGTGAATTTATTATTTTAAATGATCATAAAGCAAACTGATGCATATACAAAGGTTCAATAATAAAACTATGCAATTCCATCCATACAGAGGCTACCCCCTTGGGATAAAGCTGATTAAGATACATTTTCATGATCATTTATCCAGGAAAGTTGGAAATTATATTGAAATATGAAATTCCGTCTTTCCAAGATAAATTGTCATTCAAACATGTGTCAATCACAGGTTTATTCATGTTTCCAATATAAATATCAAGGAAACTTTGAAGGTTATTTGAACACACAGAGGAAATCCTGCAGAAATTTGAACATCCTAAAAACAAGAGCATCTGCGTGTAATAGTAGTGACCAGCATCGCAAAGTGAATAATAATGTCAAACATCTTTGTCTCAATATACCCCAAGGAAGATATGCGGCAATAAAAATGTAATTAGATAAGTAACCTTTTGACAAAATCTTCAAAGAGAGGTCGCACTGCGTAGCCCAGCTTCCTAATCCTAGTCGTCTCAAGCATACCGGTGTATCGAAGCTGAAAAAGTACACACATGCATTAACAGTGCTTCACAATAAATTTAGAAGACTAAAAGCGTTAACAACCTCGGATCTATCCCATTGCAGAGCGCTATCCAACACTATTTAGATTTTATCGCCCATTAGTAGACAGCATCATTGTGATAAAGACCCTTGCATGTATAACTATTAAAGATATATTCCTTTCACAATTTTAAGTCTTATTGATAAATATTGTCATTATTATTATTATTATTATTATTATTATTATTGTCATTTGTGTTTCTTGTCAAATTAAATTTTAAGATTAAAATATGGAAAAATGTCATACAATAAAAAAAAATTTAATATGGAAGACCTTAAAGGGCTTAAAAATCAAATAAAACTTTGCTAATTTCTAAAAAATTGATTGTAAACAATGCCACCTCACCCCAGTAAGGATTATATGGTTGAAGAAGGTTATTGTTTACATATATTTTATTATGTTTCGATTCAACCTGTTAGTGGCGGTTTTTATCGCTGCTTGTTTTAAACTGAATAAAATTTTAAAAAATAAAAAATAAAGAAGCAACAAATGCATATTTTTATGATGATAGTGAGATGGAAAGGAATATAATTATTCATCATTTTTCCCTAAAGATGACAGAGTGAATTCTAGCTTGAAGCTATGATGCTGGAGGTTAATGGATAGCTAGGCCTAGAGACGAACAGGAAGCATATGCTTACCACTAGATGCCTGGATAATGTTTTACCAGAACTGGCAATTATTTTTTTCAAAAGTATTTTTGGATGTACTGAGGATACAGTACATTACCATGTCAGGTTGAACAAAATACTATTACAGTACTATTGAGTCGGCTTATCTTAATGGAACATACCTTTTGATATAGCATTGTATTAGATTGGGGATCGAAATCTACCTTAGCCACTAACAACAAATTGTGTGGTCTAGTGGGGATATTACCGGATTAGTTATTGGGAGGTTGTAGGTTCAATTCCCTTCTGAATAACTTGAAATATTATGGAACATATTTAGTATACAGTACAATAACATGTAAGATTTTGGCAGAACATCATTCCATTGATTTTTCTTGATTACAACACCTTTTGAAATATGCAAAACTTATGGTAAATTGGATGTAATAATTACTTTATAATGGTGACATGATTGACTTCAAAATAAAGTAGAATATTGATTAAGGTACAATTACTAGTACATTTTACAGTATTCATCAATACTGATGAATATTCATAAAAAATCTCACCTGTGCCGTCACAAACCTGCCATCAAATTGACGAGAGGTTTTTGCAGTGTTTGGTTTTACGCATCGAATGAAGTGTGGATTCGAAAGATCAAGTCTCTCCATTAATACGGAAAGTGAATTCTATTCATGAATAAAATGTATTTTGCAATCATAATAAAACAATAATGTCATATCATCATCTTCTTATAGGCTAACTTCATAATTGAAGGCTCGGCCCAGTAGCTCGTTTTTCTTTCAAGGAAAGTGCCACACAAGTTTGTGCAGTATTTAAATGTTAAATAAGTGGAATTGGTTTATACATGTTAAACTGAGCTAATAAAATTCAAAAATTAATTAAATATTTGATTTTTTAATTTTCATATTTAAGATATTAGCTTTCAATATATAACTGTTCAAACATGTTCATGTATTGTTTATTTTTTAAAACTACATTTCAACAATTCAGTTTCCATTCAGCTTTTACTGCCATGAAACTGTTTTATGTACATATTTTTATTTGTTGGAAAAAAGAAGATATATAAAATCGGTATTTCATGTTAAATTATTTACCTTGAATTGGGCACAGACTGTCAGCTTTTTCTTTGATGCAGCTGCTTTCATAATTTTTGGTGTTCTCTGAGATGAAACAAATTTAGATATTTAAGCTCATTCTCATCTAGAAGTGTACCACTTCCCACTTATAGGAAGAAACTGAAACTAAATCCTGGGGCATGCTACATCAGCCGACACCCGAGGACAAATTCATCTATAGGAAGCTTACCCAGTTTACTGGCTGTCAGCGGAATTCTAAGCGGATCATTGAGAAACTATCTGTATGATGACACCAACCATGTCGGCCATATGAGGCTTTAGCGAATGGAATTGATTTTAGTCTTTAGATATAATTCTGGTGTTTGCTGGAACTGAACCCAGAATTTAGTGAGTTGGAAGGCAAGTATTATAACCACCAACTAAACTTCCTTATGCACAGGAAGCCAATAATAGACAATAGTGAAAATTGTGAATGATACAACAGGGAAAATTTGTATAAACTTTATGGATCCATAATTGCATACACTATAGTATGTTATACATATAGTTTGTAAATTTGACACTAGTGGCATCTACTGTTCGCTGAAATTTGTTTGTATGCAAAAACCCATTATGCTGATGACCAATAGCTTATAGAATAATTATTTTACAGTAGTAGTTATCCCCACAGTAACCTATATTTTTGATGTCTCATATTTTATAAGCACTTGAAGCAGGTCATAAATTAAAATGTACTGTCATTGAGCCATTGAGATATTAATGATTGATGAAAAATATACTACTAAACTACTTGATTGATTGACATATGATGTTAATAGTATCCATTTCATTTCATTAACATTTATAATATAATTAAAATCAAATTATCAGTTATTATTAGGTCATGTATAAAATGAATTTAATTATATAAATACCAACATAATAAAACTATGTTAAAAATAATATATTCTATACATTAATGTTGAGCCCGAATCCCCCCCCCCCCCGACTCCCCCCGACTCCATGCTGATACTGACAATGTAAGCATCTCATGCTCCACCTTGAGACAAGTTTTGAAAATGGCTGATGTTTTCCTGGCAATTTTTACAATTAAAATACAAGGGGACGTATTCCAGCACTTATTGGATTCATCACCGTCGACTGCATAATGTAAACACATATGAGACTATAATTCCATTTTTTGTGAGTAAAACATAAGCCATATTTCACTCACCCTTCGTTTTCTCGACTTCATTGCCGACTTTTTACTGCTTCGTCGCTGTAATGCTAGTGTGCCTGTGCGTGATATTGTGGCTGAAATACACAAAAGTTTCCATTTTCTTAAGAAGCGTTTGCTTTTTTTTAATTTAAAACAATCTCATACATTGCCATAAACCCATTATATTCAAATATTTATGTCTGTGTATATACAATGTAGAGTAAAAGTCAATTGGGTGAGTAGCTAGTTATTACATGGGCACCACAATCCATTATATCGGTGTGGTTCGTTGTCTGGCTTGTGTACATAATAGCAAATTATTAGGTGAGACTTTTTTTTATAGATTTTTTTGCGAACCTGCCAACAACCAATATTGATGATTTTGAATATAACTAACATTTTATTTTTGGCCAATTAGCACACCCGCTGCCAGGAAAAAATGGGAAATTTCAGAAAAATATTAAAAAGTTTTTCTTTATTTTTATTACACCTCTGCTGCCTTGAAATCTCCAAAGATAAGACATGCATACTGTACTTCTTAATTATATAAATTTGAAGCATTTAACCATCCTATTTTACATTCACCAATAAAATTTTATTTTTTATTTTCTCCTCCGTCTAATGATTTTGGCAAAACTACTTGTTAATAAGAAAACAAAATTACATGAAACAAGGAATAAAGAAAGTCTCGCGCCTTATGCACAAAAAGGTAAAAATATTCAAAATAATTACATGATTGTCTTACAACATAAGTGGGTCCCTATGGACTTAATCCAAATTAACAGGTTAACCTCTACAAAAGACTACATCATTTAGCATCATGTACAGGGAAATTATCTTGTTAATCCGAACAAAGACTAAACATTTACAATTAGCATTTTATACAGACGCTTAATTTAAATTACCGGGTTAATCGCAACAAAGATTATCTACAGGGACATAATCCGAATGACCATGTAAATACTACTGAAACTACATTAGCAAGTATAATCTCATTATGTTGCAAAAATTACTTCATCAAGGCTTTTAGGGCTTTAACTTAAGATAAACAGTTTTGTCTGGATAAAGAGAAGTTCGTCTCCACTGGCAATTCAGAGCTTAAAAACAGTCAAATTAAATTATAAATACAAATTAGTAGTGCTGAGCGTATGGTCAAGAGGTATTGTTCCTGCTTCTTGAGCTGAAAGAAGCAGGTTCAAATTGCTGGTTCAAATCCAGTGAGCTTCCAAAAACCTCCAAGCACTGCTTTTACATCACCTTATCCTCAGTTTTAACGTTACTTTTTACATGATTGGTGTTGCTTTGTAGACAATTTTGATCGGCGGGCCGCAAACATAGGGTTTTTAATTCATTGTCGTGGGCCACAAAAAAAATTGCCGGTGGGCCGAATGCATAAAGACCAAAAAAAATTAAAAAATTTTGTACAGTATTAGCATATTAGAATATTATTTATACAAGTTAGCATGAATGTTACCCTTGAAGATGATGCCAAGCAGCTGGTTCTCCGCCCCTTGGAACACCTGCATTGTTCCATTCGGTAATGAGTCTCGATTCTTCTCCAGGAAATTGTTTGCATCATATTCCACCTGGGAAAAAATTCAGGAAAATATAATCTTTATTATGGTTCTATGTTTCAACTATTCTAATGGTATTAAATTGCTAAAAAGACAATTTTATCGTATTTATTTTTAAACAGCGCCTCCAACGTCTTGAAACTCATTGGGGGATTATCAGTGGCCTAGCCTGATTAGATTTATTGTTGATTTAATCCATAATAGTAAATACGTACCAGGAAATGCTAGGCCTCTGACAGTCCCCCAGTGGTAGTTGCCAGGTTATCGGAAATTTTCATTTCAAATTTCGCGAAAATGGTCTATAAGAACCATTATAATAATCGTTGAAATTATTATAATTATTATCATCACTAATATTATCTAATAATAATAATAATAATAATAATAATGTCATTTTGTTAGGCGCACGTATCCATCCCTAGTAGGGGTGCTCACGGCGCTGTTTTCCACCTGCCGAGTGTACGTGTAGCCATTTTCCGCATTATTATGTGAATTAATTAATTTTAATTATTTATTTAATCTTAATGTATATTTATTTGTGTCAGACCAGACATGGATGGGAAAGATAGGCAAAATAATATGCAAATACTCTTCGGGATCACCATCCATATCTAATATCCAATTGGCAATAATCATCAAAAGATAATTTACATTACTTTATATCCATATAAAATTAACATATGAACTTCAGACTAACATATTAAATAATAGTATGCCAGAAAGTGTTCTATTTCAGTTTATTAATATGTTTTATATAGTTGCTATTACCATCATCATTATTATTACAGGTAGTATTGTCAGTTATAAACAGTAAATAAATCATGGGAAGGTAACATTTTATGATCTAGTATTTGGTAATAGTTAGCAAAGGCCAAGGACAAAATATTTTTATTATATTTTCTATTATCTTTTGTAGTTGGAGGAGGATTATTTTAAAAATGAAAGCTGCACATTCTGTGAATTTGTACTATAATAAATACGGCCACTATAACATCAATCTGTATTATAAGTGTATTTAACTAACATTAAATCACCTAAAATACTGTATAAACCAAGCTTGTTTTAATTTATTTGTTTTTTTTAGAATTCATGTACAGTCTGAGTGTATATACTATACCATCTTCTTTTTGAGATAGGCTTCTTTTCGAGGCTAATTTTGCAAACTAAAGAGAGGGCTTCTATTTGAGATGAACTTCATCTCAAGATTAAGCCCACTGAGCTTCAATTCGAGGTTTTACGGTATGTTTGTCCACTGCTTATTTAAAGTTTCAAGCTCCCTTATGCTTGATGTGTCTTTTTGTTATTGATTTTCTTAAAGTAACAGTAAGAACAGGTGGACAAGTCCAGTGAAAGTCTTCTTTCACAAGAACAGATGCAAGCAATAATGCTGTACAGTATTTTATAATGAAAAAATATTAAATACACCGAAACAAAAACTTTTAATCACACATCTATAATATATTAGGCACACTGACCCTTCCTGCGTAATGGTCAATGCTGAAGTTGTTACTGGATGCCACTTTAGCCTTTATATAGTGGTGGTTTTTAGCAAAATTTTGACCCATCTTCTCAACAAATGAATGATCAGTTGCCTGTACAGAAAATATATAAAAACACAATTGCTCAATACTAATAATAAAAATGAATGATTATTATTAATAAGTTAAATCATCATCAAAATAGCAACATCATCACCCACACTTTTTACTCCTCTATCACCACCTGTGTTGTGAGACACAGTGGTTCCAGAATTTGTCAAATGGGAGGGAATAAGATGCCTACAAACTTCTAAAGGTCAGTTGAGTTAGGGGAGCAAAGTAATAGCAGGGCTAAAAAAAATTGTCAATGTTGGTCCATTTTAAGCTGTTCTGAATGTAATACACAGAAAAATATGTTAAAAGGTAATTATATTTTTTCTCTCTTGTTTGTTCCGATGAATCATGCTCCACTCCAGACATTAACTTTGATTTCTGAATAATGAAAGCATGAAAAAAAACTCTTGAAAATGCACTTTAAATTGTATTTTTGATGTTATTTTTGCATCAGCGCTGGCCATCATTTGACAAAAATTCATAGAGCCATTAATCGGTTAATAGACAGTGCCTTCACTTACCTTTGGAAAATGGCTCTCTTCATCCAAAAGAGCAAATATTCCAATAGGTTTTGCCAAAAAAAGATCCTATGAAAAAAAAAGACATTAAACAGAATCTTGCAAAATTTTAAAACAATAATGGTTAACATTTTAATAATTTATATTTTTAATATCATATGGGCATTTTATCTGGCAAAGTAGATAAATGGCTGATGGTCAATTAAATGAAAGTCATAGTGGGATGAGAAAACTAGCTATAGGCTATGAGGTTGATGAGCTCTTAACATCCCATTATGATGCTATCTTGAGCATCCTGCAGTGGGTTGACAGTAATGAATCACTCAGAAGTTTGCTCAGATAAGATTCATGATTGACAGAAAGGTAAGAAACATAGAATTTTGAATCTTGAATAGAGGTCTTATGATCATTCAACAAAAAGAAAAAGCTACTAATCGGAAAAAATAATAAAAAGCAAATGATTTTGGTTAGGGAGGGTGGGGGTACATTATCAGATAAGAAAGAATGTAGAAAAATAGTCACAATAGGAAAAGGAACAGAGATACAAGCAGATAGGAAACAAATAAAAAAAATAGAGATTGGTAACCACTAAATATAAGCTGCAAATTCATGAATGTGACTTAAATGATACAGTAAATGACAGAAATTACTTATACTAACAAGCAGAGGTTGATTGTTGACAAATGGTATACTCTTCCAATCAACACCTTCATTCTTGTACTCCTCTTGTTCAAGAAGGAAGATGTGCTATGGAACAAAATAAACAGTATTAGTTACACATATAACCATTATTTATATTTGACCATAATTTGGGCATGTACAATTGTGTTAATAATTACCCAGACTCAAATATATTTTTAATATTAAAATAAAAATAAATTATGTAATGCACTAAAAATTCAAATATAAAGAATGTCAGAGGCTCTGACAGCAATTACTTTTTTATGAGATTTATTCTGGCAATGAATATTGAACAAGGTCTAGGGAACTCAAAGACCCATCTAAATTCTGTCCTACGAATAAGATGTAATTCATTGAAGAATCAAAGGTTAGGACAGTACTGTATGCAAATTTAAAAAAAATAAATATATCTTTAATATTAAAATTTATTTTTTTTAATTATGTAATGCTTTGAACATTCAACTATTAAAAATGTCAGAGGCTCTGATAGGGAGTTATTTTATAATGAGATTTTTTTTTTATTTTTTTTTTAAAATTTTGTTCCATTTCCAGAAAAAAAAAATCAAAAGAAAATATACGAAAGTACAATAGTTCCTGTGGGTGACCAAAAGTATATATTTATATATATATTTTTGTACTGTTGCCAGTGTAAAGCCGAATAAAAATTTAAAAAAATAAATAAAAACAATCTAAGAATTGCACACATCGAATGGCTTTCCCAACCAAAAGTACATAAAAACAAAACCAAAGAAATATTCATTGTGGTAGTGAATTTTAAACAAGGTCTAGGTCATTCCAAGATAATCAGAGTCTCTAAATTTTTTCCTAAGAATATGATGTAATTTATTGAAAATCAAAGGTCACGACAGTACTTTATGCTAATGCAGATTATTGCTTTTTTATAATGAAGTTAAATGCACCAATTCTCACCAATAGAGGGGGTACTATTATTTTTTCCATTTGTGTGAGGAACTGTAGGCTTGGGATATAGTATGCAGCCTTAGAAAACCCCTCAAATAATTAACTTTATGATTGAACTTACCCTGTTGAAAAAGAACTGCAGTTGCTCATTTGCTAGATTAATGCACGCTTGCTCAAAGCTGTTAGTATGCAGATGTTCAAATCCAAATATATCCAAAATACCTACAAAAAAATAAAACAATGAGAAAGCATTACTTCATCACATGACTTTCTAGAAAATGCAACAGTGTAAAAGCGATGATTATTACTGAGAGCGTTCCTCACCAATTTCAGTGCCCTTGCTAGTATCTAGATCATCCTCAGGGGCTAGGAGTTGGTTAACTTTGTTCACAATCCAGCTAAAGAGACGACCGTACAGCGCTTTGGTCATTGCATCCCTGGAGTCGCGTGCTTGTTCTGCAGTGTAGTTGCGTTGGAAGACTTCACCATGAGCAGAACTTTTAGCGTAAGTTAGGATGCCAATTAATTCATCCTTGTTCATCCCAAGCAAATCCTGTCCAAATAAACATTTAAAAATTCAATTACAAAAATTTGAACTAAAGACAAAATGATCAAATCAAGGTTTTGCATGTTTAGCTGGTAGACTACAAGAATGAAAAAAAGAATAAATTTTTGGTTTAATTATTATTTTGAGCTTATACAACAATAATCTCTTTTGTGTTATAGAGGTAGATGTTACTATCTCTCATAATGTTTCCAAGTACAGTTCTTAGCTCTGCAATGACATGTGATAATGAAATTTGGCGAACAGCCCAAACAGTTTTTTGACGTGGAGATTTTTTACCTCAAGTTAACCATCTGTAATACACCTAATGACTTTTTACTCATTATCTACAGATAAGTTGCATTACACATTTAAAAGATCTTGCAAAAAGCTATTTGAGGTAGATTTGTCAGCTACATTAATTCCTTTTTGATAGACAGTTTGCTTCCTAGCCTTTGGAGTTGTATGGTACATACAAAAGTAACCATTACACAAACACACAGGACTCATGCTATTATTTTAATCCTTCAAAGTATAACAATGGTTGTATTTAAGACCTAGCCTTTTTTTTGCCCTAGCAGATATGTTATTGTACTGAATGATCAGAACATTCGCAAGTACGAAGCGAAAAAAGTGATTGGGAATCGTTCCCACTACCTCCAGATAACTAGCCTTGTTTCTTAACCACTACCACCTAGCATGGGCTCAGTGGCTAGTGTTGCATGTGATCCCCAAGTAGCAACGTGGACTGCAATGCTAAGAGTAATACTGGTATTCGGTTTCTAATTTTTTTAAAGTATAAAACATGTTACTAATATGGAATGTAGACCTGTGTCAAAAAAGTACAGTACAGTATATCCAATTAATTACATTAATTGATTGTTGTATATTCAGCCCTCCAGCTAAAACAAAAAGAGAACAGCTGTATGGGATCAAACTAGGATTTCAAAGATTATGAAGGTTAGCATAAAATAACCACTGTCAAACCAAAGTCAACTGATACCTGTATGCTGCTCTCTACAATTATAAGGACAGACTTTAATAAGCAATTAGTAGAGCTTGGCATAGTACACTATAGGAAAATTATTATACAAAGGTTAGATTTAATGCTTGAAAAACTTCCTGAGAGCCTGCGCAAGGCCTGAAGGAAATTTTGAATGCATTAAATCTAACCTAAGTATAATAATTTTGCATTAGTGTATGATGCATGCTCTACTAATTGCTTTATAAGTCAATCGCCGTCTTTTAATTTTAGTTTTTGATAACCAACTGTTGTAGCAGTCATTGGTTGCTATAGTGATATGATCAGTATACTGTGTGCGTATGCTGATTTGTGCTCCTGCTACACATCTACACATCAGCAGTACAGTATGGTTATGATGAATAACTATTGTAATTTGTATTGTGTTAGAAAGAACTTGTTTGTAATGCTCTTTTGATAGACGTTCGTAAAGAAATAAACATTTCAGAATTCGGGAGAGAATACAGTCACTGACCTTTTTGGTCGGAGCATGCAGACAGGTAAAAATTGTGCGATGATTTCATGAGTAGGCTTGAAAAAAAAAGGAAAAAAAAAGGAGGCGATGGCCTCCTGTCTGGCCGTTTATCTACATCTAAATTTGTTCCTTGAGTCTTCAAAATAGGTCTACAATAATGTTCAGTTTGTTTTGTTTATGAGGGTCCACTTATTCAATGAATTCCTTAACTGTTCATACTTAATATTGAATTTGAAGTAACTTTCTTCGGGTTCTAATTAATATTGTTTTACAAAAGTAATTTTCAATCACAATTGAATTTTCATCGCGGTGCAAGATGCTTAATATTGAATTTGAAATAACTTTCTTCGGGTTCTAATTAATATTGTTTTACAAAAGTAATTTTCAATCACAATTGAATTTTCATTGTGGTGCAAGATGTCTTCGAAGTGATGAAAAAATGAGAAATTTTTTTTGCACACGAACATAAAAAAAATCACGCCAAGTGTCCACTAATTGAAAAATTATTGGACTGTGGGGGAAAGGCAAATAACATTGGGAGTTGCAGTGATAATGTCACGTTCGACTTATAATTTAAATTATTGTTTACTCACACAAACAACTTGCACTGCCTGAGGATTCTTAACAAATGCCGCATCGTTGTCATTTACATCAAACTCAATCTGACCAAATGCCAGAACAGCAGCCAAGATTGTAAACATGTCCTCTTTCTCCTGAGAAATAAACCACATTTTGTATTAAGATTATCACAGGATTTGTGCAGCTTATCAACCATACTTGACTTGGATATAGAGCTTCCTCACAGTTGCATCATTGAAATAATTATGTCAAGTGTCAGTGGTAGCTCTAGAAACTTTCCAACAACGCTAAAAAAAAAACTCAAGCTGAGGTCCGCCACATGGAGAGCATTGGTCTGTGTCCCAGAATAAAGTCCCTGGTGGAGTAAATGGTGAGAGATTGTTTACAGTGGCCCAATATGTGTTTTCAGAAGACAATATTTTAAGGATTGACTTTGATCAAGAATCAGCATCTTATTAAAATTTTAATTTTAACAAACTCGTCATGGCATCTGACAACAGGTGGTCATGCTGGTCTAAATCCCATTATTTCTGCACTATTGGGTGGTTGATATACAGTACACATACAAAGTTACTAAATGTGTACAAATTCTTAAATTGTCAACATTTTTTTTATCATAAAATAAACCAAAATATTTTAAAGCTAGCAATTAAGTGAAGTTAAATAGTTTGGTGGTGAAGATGCTTGCCTTCCAATACCAAGGTCCTGGGTTCAAATCCTGTCATGGTAACAGGATTTTTTCTCACGACCAAAACAACTCCACGCTGTAAGACTCATAATGAGGCTTAGTTTATGTAAAGCGTCTTGTTTGTATGTTTGTCTTGTGAAGGATTTTCACTTAGTAAAGTGATAAGTTTACTATTGGCATATCCTTGGCCCTGAGCTTAAAAATTAAATAAAATAAAGAACTATATTGTTACATTGATCTCTAGCACCCAATGTTCAGAAACTGTTTTACTTGAATGAAAAAAGGCAAGGAGGTATTATGCACCAATAGCAAAAAATGTTAGCAGATTCCAAAATTTTACTACCACACTCCACACTTCACTTGAATCTTCTCTAATCCTGGATATGCTACTTGACAAATATAACTAAAAAGCAAAGATTCCGGAAGGTTGAGCTCATATCCGGGAAATCCCGGAGCTTCTCGAAGACATGAGTGTTTGTAAGAATTAAAGCTTAACTTACATCATCCATAAAACCAACAAGATCCATCGCATTGTTCAATTCAGCAAATAATTTCTTAGTTTCTGTTGATTTTGATTGAACTCGTCCAGGGCCATTTGTTAAATATCTACAAAAATATATATTTACATAAATTATTCTATCCCTTGAATGAAACGCTATACAGTAATCATATCACCAATCACTCGCATTCATGACAAAAGAGTTGAAATAAAATATAATTTATCCCCTAACCAGTTAAAGGAAACTCAGTCTTACTTGTATGTTTCCGCACTTTTCAGTTTATATTTTTGAAAATCTTCTGTACTTAAACCAGCAAACATATAATAGAAGATATGGAAATTTTCTTCTTCAGGATTCTGACCAATCACACGCGACTTCTCAAGCAGATACTCAGAAATTTTTGCTCCCATTACTGTGGTAATAAAAAACATTCTGATATTTTCATTTTAATGCTCTAGTTAGCAGATAGAAAAGAATTATTATGCTGTAGTAGGCATGAACCACACCCATACACAATTGACCACAATAATGATGCCAGTTACTCTCCTTTCCTTAACTTTTTAATAACTTTTTATCTTGCATGTTTTTCTCATAATTTTATCTAAGTATTTCATTGTTTTGTTATAACATTTAGGTAATCATGTCTCATTGATTTACTTCTGTTCTGTTTTTTGTTTTCTTGTTTTATCTACTGTAAATGAAAAGGCGAAGTAAATGATATGATATATAATATATGATGATGATTTATTTATTCATTTCCAAGATTTACTGAGCACTTTCCAACAGACACCAAAGGGCTGTACAATATATAATAGAATAGTTTAAAAACACAAGAAAATTAAGAATTACCCACAAATGGTGAAAATCATCAACAGCAATTAAACAAGCAGCAACACAAAATACATAAAAACCACATGATGATGATGACAATGATGATGACGATAAGTCATGTAAAGTGAAACAGAATTTCCATATATCTTTTCTTACTTGGACAATAAATTATCTTGCATCTTGTATGTCCACTGAAATAGTGCTCAAGGTGCATAAAAGTAGCGATCATAAGTTTTTAACTTACCAGCACCATCCATAAATTTTAGCTGTATGTACTTTCCAAATCTACTTGAGTTATCATTCATCACAGTTTGTGCATTGCCAAATGCCTCCAGAAGTGGATTCACCTATTAGAACAAAATAACATTTTAAAAAATATAAGTTATTGATTTTAGTTAAAATAGAACCATCACACAAATTCCCAAATTAAACTAAGCTTTCAAATATATTAATTAAATATTTGGCATATTGTGGTTAGATTTTATTTCTGGTAGGAATTGTACAAAATCCAGACCACTTTGTTGTCTAACACTTTATAAATTATTTAAAATAAATTTAAAATTTTGGAAGAAAACCCTTTGCTCATCATTTTCAAAACATATGAGATGGCCAAGGAGTGTATTTGCTTGATAGGTGTCAGTGGGTGATGGAGCATGAGATGATTTTGGTTACATCGATGAGGGTGCTGCACCTGAGTGGTTCTGAATCTGAATAGATCTATGGCTTTACAGGTATGTGTATTATGTCAGAGTTTAAATGAGTTTGTATTAAAATAATTTTTGTATTAGTCACTATGTTGTGTTTACTATATGATGACCTTTAGAAATGGTTCTATATTGATTATAAGATACTTACCCCTTTTATCTAAATCCTACAATATAGTATAACACAATTAGCTTTTCATAGACTTTTATTAGTATGGCACCATAATGCTTGAAAATGATTAATCACCCAGAAAATATATAACTTGATATTTTTATCAATTTTTTGTATTGTTTTTATATATTCATAGACTAAATTTATCTCTTTTCCACTTGTGATATTTAAACGTCTCATCCGAAAGAGGTGCTCTTTTTTACACACAAGGAGAGCAGTGATGGGAATGGAAACAGGAACCAAGAGATCTCCATGATTCAGCGCACACACCGTGGCTACCACAAGTTTAACCGACTGAGCTAATCTGCTTTCTGTGTCTCTTGTATTTTGGATGCATCACTCAGATTTAAGCACGTGCCATTGATTCCAAAGTTGAACTAAGATAAACTACAGTAACTGTAAACTGACTTCACCTGTAGAATTTGTTGCTCAAGTTGAGATTTTCCATGACAGATGTCAATCAACTGTTTGATGATTAGTTTTGTGCTTTCAGTTTTTCCTGCTCCACTTTCACCACTACAAACAACAAAAAGATAAATAATTATTTTTATCATTTTATCATACAATCATAAAGCCTACAAATAAACATCACCACAAACTAACTATCCATTCATTTTAACTTTACAATTCTGATCCTTTTTATTTCCTAGGGGATAACTTTTGAAACTTATTCTTACCTGATGACAATGCATTGGTTCCTTTTTCCCCCAACTGAACTCCCCGTCTGCATAGCTTGGTATGCCGCATCAGATACGGCAAATATATGAGGTGCATTTGATGTACGTTTTTGATACTTGTATTTTTCTGAAAACTAACCATGGAAAAATAAATGTAGACCAAGTTCCATAAAGTATGTGTTTTTGGCAATATAAGCTGTGGTTTACAGTGTGCTTTGATACTCAGAATTATGTAATGCGGGCCTCTCTTAGTGGCCCTGGGCGTCGAGTAAGCAAAGCTGCCGGGCCCCCTAGCAGTGGCAGCTCTAGGATATATTTTCTGGGGGGGGCTAAGTTGTTCGACAGGGAGACTTAAGCTTGTCGGCTCATGCTGGGGAAGGGGCTGAGAGGGTGGTTCCCCCTCATAAATGTGATTTTTTTTAAATATCAGCCTCTGGATGGCCGGAAATGGCACTGTGACAAACATGTGTTGGCTTGGTGTGGGCCTATTTTTATATGTTTTATGGTCTGACTGTCCGACGAGCTCTGTCCGGTGGGAGGGCTTGACCTGTCCGGTGAGGGGACTTAAGGCCCCCGCCGCCCACTGGCGCTGGCACTGCCACTGCCCCCCCGGAGCAGGGGGAGTTTCATGTAATTAGGCATGGATGCCTAATTCGGACAATTAGAAGTGGCGGATTTACAGGGAAAGGGGCCTGGTCCAGTCGCCCTAAATTTTTCTTTAATTATAAAGAAATGGAGAAAAAAAGGAAAAATTCAAACATTGAGTCTGGGAGTGCCAATTCTAGAGGTGGCTTAATCACAAATGTTTTTTCACCTAAGCCCCAACCATACGGGGCTCAGGTATTCTAGATCCATCTGGGATAGTCCATCTCTGGGCCCCCCTCTACTGTATTTCGGATTCTTGGTATTTGCCACTGATTTATAGAGACGGCATGCGAATATTACTTTTTCCAAATACACCATATTATTTTTAGAATTGTTTTGTCCCACGGCACTGGCCAAACCACCAACCACGTCTACCTCCTCGCCTTTTCTCGGGGGTAGTGTATATAATACTAGGCCTATACTATATATCATTATATAATACTTAAACATTTGATAAGTCAATATTTTCAGTCTAAGGTCCAATAACATAACATTATCATTGTTATAATTATTGTCTAAACGTAATAATTTTGTTTCGGCCTACCTCTTTGCTGTAAATTCCAATGTCACGAAAAGGGTTCACCGCCACCAAAATATCTCCAACATATGTCTAAAAAAATAAACTATCATAATTAACACAAAAACGAAACTGCGCGCTACACTTGTGATCTCTTCTGTTGTATATTTTAAGCATGCCGTTGGTATTGCACTCAAACGATAGATAGGCTTACAGATATATCTATTTACTACCACACAACCCCCGCGAGCGACCCCAAAAGCAAACCAAGCCAGGTGTTTACTAATACTATTGGCTTAACTAAATTAACTCACATATATTTTGTCTTGATCGTAGCGGCATTTTAGCTCTTCAAGCAGGATTTTTTCATCAAGATTCGGAAGAGTTGCTAAGTCATCAACCTTCCCAATATCAGGCCTAGACATTATTTCTCTTTAACAATCCGTATTAGTACAAATTCACAAACAGTATCTACCAATTCCCTACTGTACTCATCATTCGTACAGGTGCGGCCAGATAAGCTAAAAATAACCTTTGGTAAGTAGTATTATGATTGGCTGTTACAATAGATACCAACATGTATGATTGGTTGACGTTGTTTAATATATGCGTCACTTATGCATCATAGTGGAGTTATTGAAGTTTACTACCGAAGCGTTATATGCTTTCTTACAAACGACCGGTTAAAGCATACATTAGATAAAGGTTTACGTCAAACTATATCTTACTCATTATGACAAAAAACATTTACTGAATACAATCGTCCCAGCTACCAAAATTGGAAACGCATAACAGGTGAAAACCATGCGCATCTGTAATCGTGTTTTAGTAACGCTTGGATTAACTGGTAAACAAATAGAGTACACGTATTACCGAGGTTTGCTGCATATGCGTAGACCGTAACACAATATAAAGGGAGATAAATAAATAATCTGATGGGATGGGAAAATGAGATGTTATAATCGTATCAAATCAAGCATCCCTCCAACGTGAAGTTCATTTTTCAGTAGTAAGAAAAGTGTCTCTAGCGTGATTCGAACCTGCAGATTAGCTTGCTATCAAGGCGAATACATACTCCATCTAATTTAGATCATAGAGATATTTTAGTTTACTATAATAAATACCTCCATGGTTAGGCATAGACTGGTATCGGCGCAAATTTATACATCAACTGACTTTTTATACGGTCACACAGAATGGAGCTTTAGTTCAGCTAGAATGGAAAGCTATTCCAGCAATTTTATGAAGAATATAATAAATATACAGTAGTAATTATAGGCCTAACCATCTAATAGCTTCGGTTACTATGTAAATGGAATGATAGTCTGGGTTATTGCGTTAGACGGTCACTCATCGCGATTCCGTTCATAATCCACACGGTTGTTTCGTAGGGATACGTTGAATTGGCAAAGTAGGACAAGGTATGCCTCTTTTTTGCTGGTTTTATGTCTCCTTCAGTTTCACTATCGTCCACATCCCTGGTTCTTATATGAAGGCAAATTTGCCCATTGAACCATTTAATAATAATGACTGATTCAAACACTGTCTTGGTACAATCAGTTGAAATTATTGACAAAAAATTTCCTTCATCACGGTATATGCCTATGCCTAACAAGTTGCTTAATGACTCGGGCATTATTATTCAATGTTATAAATATTAATAAATTAGTTTAGAAGTTACAGGTAACAACTAGGTCCTACATATTGAGATTGTGGAAGTTATGTCAATTTATTTACTGTATATGTTTCTCAGAAGCAACATAGCTAGCAATAAGTATTATTAGTCACTGAAGAAACTCATATAGAAGTGTACTTAAAATGAAAACATTACTAGCTTAATCATGGGGTTTTTTTTAATGGGATTAGAAAAAGCTTGCTTTCCAAGAAAAGATTATATTAAGGATAATGTTATTTTTAATTTTTAGACACCAAATCAACAATGGGTAAATTTCTCTCGAGAAATAAAGGTGAAATGTATATTGATGAGTTTTGATGATTGATAGATATTGGATGCACACGCCGTACATTTTGTTGGAATTAGGAATTAATATATTCACAAATTGTTTACCTTGCCCAAGTAGCGACTATAAAACATCAACACACGAACAAAATGCGAGAAAAATGTTTTCATAGATGCTTTTGCATCTTGCTAAGATTGCTTCGTGTAGTCTTGAATGTTATGCAAAAACATAAGAACATCTAGGGGCTGTCTCTTATACACATCTAGATGTGTATAAGAGACAGATATAAACAGCCAGGGGTGGATTTCGGGGGGGGGGGAGCCTTTTGGAAAGTTAAAAAAATAAATAAATAATGAAAGAAAAAATGATCGCCCAAAACGCCTGGAGGTTATTTTTTGGCGTCTAGAGAGCAAAATTTTGCAGGGAATGCCCTGGAACCCCCTGGGGTCGTGTTTTCTCGATCGCCCCCTCCCCTTTTCGGACATCTTTGGATCCGCCCCTTGTATCCAACAAGATATAGTCGGTCTTCCATAAAGAAATTAAATTGATATTATTTTTCTATTATGTGTCTCGACTATGATGTAATTGTGAGTCAGTACTGTAACGAATGTCACAGCTTACGTGAAATTTCGTTATGTAGTCTGGGGTGCAATGTGGTATCATAAGCTTATCGTATGAATCAACATATGTTGAAAATTGAACGTCTTATCTCTCATCACCTACTGTCAAATGTAATCATGACATGACATCACCCGGATAACAATTTTACGTTACAATGATGTTGCAGTTTGGTACTGTATATAACCTATTAAAAAGAGTGTAGGCCACTATTTAGAGCGAGTCTTGCGTACAGTACCGGTACAGTATTTAAAAAATAATTTCTGACTAAATATTAACGTCGCTGCCACGTTGTGTTAAAGATAGGCTCCGGATGAAAAAAAATGTTTTGATATGTGGTACAACAAGCATAGGCCTACTTGACGAAAACGATTAATGAGAGATAATATTTTTGAATACTTTAAAAACTGGAGGAAAAGTTGGGAAAAGTATCTTCCGTTCCTTCTTCCGTTCCTTTTCCCCAGAATAGCCCGACTTTAACGTTATATTCTGAGGTACCGTAACCCAACCACAACATTTTGCAAAAGGTGAATACAGAAATGAAATTTTTTGAGGTTACAAGGCATCGCGTGCGCCCACATGGACGTTGTACGTCGATGGTGCACAAGAATCAGGAACAACATCGTAGAATGTAACGAAAGCAACATCGAATTATAGGCAATACTGAACATCATTAGTTTTAATTGAGTTGCATATGATTCATAGTATCAACTATATTATTGTACGATGTTCTGTGAAAGATCGTACTAAAAACACAATCTATGTAAATGTTTATCACATCTCAACTCTTGTTTTCTGTTTAACTGATCTGCAATTCGATTATCTTTTCCAATTACTCCCCGTGTCAGGTTAATGAACTCTTTCATTCCTGTTTCATTTCACACATGAAATAAGTATATAAATATTCTAATATTACACATGTTATACAAAATGTGGGTCTTTTGCTACTTATTTTTAAACAAGGCCTACTCAATAATATTACAACTAATCTTTGGCGTTTGGAATTCGTAAATCTTCATTAATTATAGGTTTTGCATATATATACTACAGCCTTCTTATCCAACTCAAAATATACCACTTTATTACTACTTACTATGTCAAGGAGTTGCTCATTGCATCATATGTGTAATACTGTCATAAAACATCAAAAAACTATAAAATCTTGTGCAATGTATAAATAAAAAAGAGTAATTTTAAATCATTTCAGTGTTTAATAATTACAGCATAAATTTTAAATTCTAATCAATTAGATCTTAAATAGACCATTAAAAAATGCCACATATGGCCTATTAATAGTAAAATGTAAATACTGTAAATACTATAAAAAAAAACCCCCTTCATGGAGGGATCATTATGTGAATAAAGCATTGAACTAGGATTTCTATTACCTATAATGTAGTATGCCTAACTGGAAGTATACAACGTTTCATATAATTTAAGTTCATCTATATGAACCCTTTTCTTGCAGTATCATTTCAGCTTATCCTTTAGATCAATATTTGAACCAATTTGAGCATTATATCATATCATTTTCCTTTTCGTTAATTTCTAATGGTAACTGAGAAAGACTATAAAATCTTATTAACAGACAAAGCATATTGGTATTGATAAAGTGTGGACGATCTTAAATCTTCATTCTTACCGGCTTACGTCATATAATATGTTAGTGAACTACTGCATATACTGTACTACAGAAGTCATATGTTTGGGATGGTTTTTCCATTTTATCTACCAACCTGGATAGATAACTACAAAATTTAATAAGATATGACATACTGGAATTTCACATTAACAAAAAGAATTTATATCAAATTAAAAAATTACATATTCATCTAATTCAGTTGTATGCGCAACATATATATGAAATTGATGATATTAGCAAAAGTTAATAGCTATATTTGTTTAACTACCAATATTCACATCTTAAAAATTTATACATCTATTTGTAAAAAATAATCTAACATTTTGATCTATCAAACCCAATATTGACTCTTCTTTAACTTAGGAGTAGGCATAGCATGTTGAGAATCGTGGGACATGCTGTAAGAGAGCGAACCTGTACCATTTGTATTTATACTAACCAAGGACGATTTTTTAATAGTGGACGGGGACGGCGGACGTCCAAGTGCTGTGACAGTCACCTGAGGAACTAGTGGACTTGCTATAGGACGATGCAGTGATCCTGAACCACTATAAGGAAATTCTTGAGATGCTGCGCTATAATTCACGGCACAGATATTGATAGGTGGTAAAATGCCAGCTTGCCCTGGAATTGCTGAAGCTCCTGGATAGGGCCCACCATCCATGTCAGGGTATGGAGACTCCCGTCCACTTTTAGCCTCCTTCCGTTTTTTTCTGATCAACCAAACTACTAGTAGTATGATAATAATGAGAAAAATAATTACAATGATGATTGGAATGATAATTGGAATGATACTACTGTCAGGAGGACCTTCATCCGACTTTCCTTCATTGAATATTGGTGAAGTCGTAAGATAATCTGGTGGTCCTGTGATGCCAGAGTCTTTGTCTGAACTGCTTGGGTTGCTAACATCTGCCATGAAATCAACTTTGATCACATCACCACTGCCAATTTCAGGTACTGTGGTCTGCAGTCTTTCTGTTGTGGTTTGTACTATTTGTGGCAGAATGGTCAAAGAACCAGACAGTAGAACAGGCTGAGCTTCAGAGGAACTCACAATCAAACTATAACCAGCAGTTAATGTTTCATTTTTCTGAAGATCAATATGATCCACTTCAACAGCAACCCATCCCTCTAAAAGATCTTTATGTGTGAACTCTGATAATTCCTCTAAATTAGATACATTAACAATTGAACATAAACCCGATATGTCTGCTACACTAAAGATGGGATCTGTCTGAGTGCTCCTCTCAAGCAAAGTAGCATTGACTTGATCTAAAGAAAGTTGGAAAACACTTCCAGCATTGACATTGAATTCATTTAGAACAAATGCAGGTTGAACAGTAACATTGAGCGAATATGTTTCTGACATAGTTTCATCAATAGCAACAACATATGAAAAACTATCTCCAGCTACAGACAGATTTGTCTGAATATACTTAACCAATTTCATGTCCACATTATCTTGTAAAAACTCTGTCACAATTTTATCATACATCACAAAATGACCAAAAGTTGGTAGCATAGTTATGTTGTAAGCAATTTGCAATTTGTTGCCATTTGTTGTAGCATTAAAATTTGATCTAGTGAGAACAATTTCGGTCTGGCCTTGAAGAAGTTGTATCTCTATACCATGGGATACGTCAATTGTTGTTGGAATAATGACAATATTGAAAAGTTTGAACTTGGGCTTGTGAGCACCATCTGAAACTTCAAATGGAAAACCTCCTTTCATTACGCTGCCATCATGTATAAAAATAAGTTGATGGGAGTTAATATCCTCTTGAGTAAATGACATAACAGGAATTGACTTATTATCTGTAAATACGAGATAACCATTACTAGGCCTCGTTAGAAGATGGTAGACAATCTGATTAGGATTTGTGTCTGGATCGATAGTCTCTAGGTCACCCTTATCGATGACGTATTCTGTGCCTTGTGGTACTTGCATCAACAGATTTTTGGTAACAATCTCAAAAGTTTCATCATTAACTGGAAAAATTGTAATATTAAAGAATTCAGTTTGATTAGAAACAACAGTATTTAGTTTATCAACAAGGGATATCATTAATTTTAAATGATCTTCAAATGTGTCTGAATCATCATGTAAATATGTTACTTTGTTCTCTTGTATGTTCTGATTGGTAAACGACCCATGAAATTTAAGGGTAACATTATTTAGCATGACAGATCCATGACTTGGTAGTTCAATTATGACATAAAGAATTTCAAAACTACTATCTTCTCCAGCAAATGATGGCATCTTTAAAAACTTTTCAGCATTTAAATTATGGACACCAATTATTGCTTCCTCGCCTTCTGTGACGTTCAATCCTCTATTTTGTATCATTATGCTTTCACTAGCATCAAGTGGTTTGATGGTGATGTTGAATAACTGGTTGGTAAGATTCTGTGAAAAAGGGATTACAACATTAAATGTGAAAGAATCTGTATTGGCATCAGTCTTGAAATCTGTATGGAGATATGCTATGTTTCCTTGTTTAACATCATCCTGCATAAAGTGGTTGACGGAAAGAAAATTAGTTCCATTGGTCTCAGATTCTGTAGTAATCAGTACAATCTGTCCAAATTCAGGATTCCTGACTATAATATAAGTGACTGGAAGTCCAAGATGTTCTAGGTTTAGATTGGCTTTGACCATCAGGTAATCCGTTGTGATTGGTTGAAGAGAAAAAGCACCAACAATGAGAGGGTTTGTACTTGTTAAGGAGATTCTAAGAGCCTTCGCTGTGATGCTGAATATTTGTCTTTTTGAGTTATAGGTGCCATCACTAACTTGGAAACGGAATCCACCAGTATAAACACCTAGACACAAAGAAAAACAATAACAATTATATATAAATATAAAATGTAGAAGTAACCACAAGAACAGAATGCAACAATTATTGTTTGGCAAAAAAAACAAAAAGTATATATAATTTTATAGGAATAGTATTTGATTTGATTTGATTTATTCGCATCTCATATAAAAAACAGTACAATCATTAAAACAATACACAATGTAAAAAGCATAAAATTCATTAGAAAAAGTTTAGTTTAGTAGTAAAGATTTAAAAATCATAAAACTTTAGAAATATTGCTTGCTTTTAATATCGTTTTGAGCAGAAATCATTGAATACAAATTCACAACAAAATTTTATATGAATGATGTCAATTACCTGAGTGAACAAATATAATATTTCCTTCATTCAAGTCTTTTTGACTGAATGTCAAAATTGATTGGTTTGTGCCACCTTTCATGATCAAGCGGCCATTGTTTGCAGGAGTCAATGTGTACACAAGCTGATCAGGTCCTGAATCTTCATCAACTGTTCTTAATACATCACCAGATAAGGTTGTGGTAGAACCAATAATAACCTCCAATCCTTTATTCACCACCACAGTTGGTTCATGATCATTAACAGGAACGACATCAACAAAGACTGTGGATGTATTACTGACCTTACCAATTTTTGTGAAGTTTGCGATGAAAGAGAAACTGTCAAGAAGTGTGTCACTGCCATCATGAACATAGTATACAAACTCATCTTCAATATCTTCCTTTGTGAATCTGCTGATAGGAACACCTGCAAAACGAGAATGATCTAAGATTCCATGTGATGGATTGGTAGTCAACTGGATAATATAATCATCTGCTTCATAGTAAGGATGGTCAACTCTTATAAATTCCTCTGTCAATGCTTTTGAGCCACCCTCCCTAACAGTGATGTTCTCAATAATAATTGGAACCATCTCTGGCACAATCTCAATGGTGAATGTCAAATTGTAAAGCATTGTCTGCCCATTATCAACATCGTAGGTAAAACTATCTTGACCTTCACCAGCATCTTTAGTCTGAATGTATTCAACTCTTCCTTGATTGACATCATGCTGTGTAAAGGAAAGTTCCACTTGCCTTCTTTTCCTTTTATTTCTATCTGAATTTAATTGCAAGACTCCATATTTGGGCAACTGGTGCACCATAAAGACAATATCACCTGGCAGAGAATCCTCATGGTACACTTTTAGATTTGACTTATTCAGGATCACAGCTTTTCCTTTCTCTACAAAAAATGGCTTGTTGCTCAACACTTTTGGTAACACCTGATGCTGCTCCAAGAAAATACTGATGGCAAGAGATCCATCAGTAACGAGTTCTTTGGAAAGAATTATGAAATCAAAACCATCATGCAGGTTTTCTTGTTGATTTTCCTCAAGTGTACTTTCATATTCAATTTTTTTCAGATGCAGATCCTCATAAGTAAATGAAGTAACTGGGGAACCCACTTTAAGAACTTGACCAAACACTGCTGGCTTAACAATATTAATAAGAATGTTTTTAGCCTTAACATTCAAATTTGTCTCAATATTTAAATAAGAAGTTGTGATGGTTGTAGTATGGCCAAATTTCACAGGCAATTCAGAATCACATGTAACAGTGAGAAAAGGATCAGAGGCAATCACCTTCAGGTATGAAGTTGTTAGTCGGCTTTGGTCTTGATCTCTAACAATCAACAACATGCGAGCTTCATCCACACCACTATGCTTGAAAAGCAGCTTTTCTTCATCAATGTCTCTCTGAAGGAACCGAAAAACCGGAGTTTCAACATCATCAACCCAAACAAACTGGCCATTACGAATTCCTTGTCTTCTGTACTCAATATTGGCATCATCAAAATCAATGTCTTCATCAATAAACTTTAAATCTCTGTTGGTGAGAAGCTTCTTTCCATTACGGACAACTTGAAAAGGCTTCAGAACGACTTGTTTAGGTTTGTGATCATTGATCAGATTTACACTAATGTTGAACAGTCCTGGTTGCTGCACCTCATGCATGATTCCAGCTTGGTCTACAAATGAAGTCGATGCTAAGAATCCAAAAGAATCTGTAAATCCCTCTGAATGGTCATGTTGATAGCGGACAGCACCATCTTTGAGGTCACTGTTAAAAAATGAAGATATATTTGAGTAGATAATTTCAGATGTTGTTGGGTTGATTAAATGTAAAGACCCATGCCGCAAGAATGTTGTTAACGTAAATTCAAAATCTTCATTTTCCTCAACACTCACATATAATTCCTGCGAAGTGATATCATGGTAGCCACCTTCTTGTACAGTGGTTCCTGCATTAGTTAAAAGCACAGGCCCAGCTTCTGATACAAATGCGAGTTCAAACTTTAGATAAGACGACTGGGCATTTGTAACAAAAGCTTGAAAAAGAAACGAATCATTGATAGTCTGCCCAACATCATCATTTATTCTATACTCCATAATACCATTGTTCACATCATTCTGAGTAAAGTTCTGACCACTGGTTAACCTTTTACCCTTTTTTAGTAGGTCACCCTTTAATGGAGGACGAAGTACGTTATATCTGACAGGTGAAGGGAAAAGAGCATCGACAACATCCGAGGATAAATTCGCAGGAGAGATGAATCCCTGTCGTCGCTTATTAAGAGTGAGCCCAGTATTGTTCAGAATCCTAACCTCAGTTATCAGAATGTCTATGAGTACACGGATGTCATCAATTGTCTGATCCAAACAAGTTGCGCGTACAGAAAAAGCATCGCGCTTCCGACCTGCTTCTGGTGTATAATCATTGAGTGTATAACGCAACTTCTGTTTATCGATGTGTCGCTGTTGGAATGAATTCACGCTTTTCCAAAATTTTCCATTTGAGGTTTTTTGGATTTCTCCATACCTTGGATAAGCTAATATTTCATATGTAATATCCAGTTCCTGATGTTCAGCACTTGTTTCTACATTTAGGTTTTCTGTTGTTATCATAACAGAGTCACCAGGGTTCACGCGCAGTTTAGAGCCTTCAATCACATACAGCTCTAAAGGAACGGCCTCAATACGTAATGGCACAGGGCGACTGTATTTATGACCATCATTAACACGAAGAGTAACACGTGATTTAAACATTGGCCCGGTATGAACAAACAATACGCGTCCATTATTTATATCAGCTTGTGTAAACTCTTTGGTATCTGAATCATCCATTGACATAAAACCTATTTTCCTTGAATCTAAAACAGAATATGTCAGGTTGGTAGGATCTGTGTCTGGGTCCATTGCATTTAACTCATCTGATGTCAGTACAACACTAGACATTTGAATGATTTTTAGGATGCTATCTGATGGTATAACAAGTTTAGGTGGATCATTAACTGGTATTATATTCACATCTATGGTGAATTCAGCATCTTTAAACTCCTCTGGTAGAGTATTTTTCCCAAGTATTTCCAACTCTAGTTTAATTTTATCCTTAAAATGTTCACTACCATCATGTTGATAGGTGATCTTAGAAGAACCATTTAAATCAAGGAGTGTGAATTGGTCTGTTTCATCGTCCTTTCGCAACACATACCTATAAATTCCACCATGCTTTGGCGCTTTTTTCTGGCGGAATAAAATCTGGGACGGACGTAACCCATATTTTGAAAGATCGATATTTAGATGGATATTATTGGTAGTGATCGTGGCTCTACCACCTTCTAGTAAAGTCAGTGATTTTGTGCTGATTGGTTCACTATTCACATCAACTATTGGAGGACTAGTAACTGCCTTAGTTGAGGGCAAAATATATAAAGAAGGATCCACCATGGTTGTAAGCTCTTTATTGCAGCTGTGCGTCATACAATGACATTCATGGTTCACTGTTCCAATATCAGTGCATGTTTCACCATCTTTGCAAGGTTTATCAGAACAAGGGAACGTGTAAACGCATTCCAGGCTGATGCCATGTGTAACACGTGTATCAGCAAGCGTTAACTGCTGATGATTTACTTCAATATCACGAATACACCCTTGAAATGATCCACCTCTGCTAGCATGTGTGATGGAATTAATTCCATTTTCAATTGCATCGATGCGCGACTTCAGCACAACGCCACCGACAAACATCATCCCGTTCATTTCAAATATCTCAGAGTCAGTATCTATCCCCTGGACCTCTGCTTCATAATCTACACTAATACTTATTGATGTGTCAGTAAAGTCAATGATCAAATAATGCCAGTTGGCATCGTTGACCGAAGTACTTGATGTAAAATCTACAATTCCGCTTCCTCTATTAAAAATAGTTCGGACTCTACCCTTTTTCAACTCTACAGCAATGAAATCTTCGGTGTTACCACCTTGATAAAGAATTAGCCCATCTCCAACTGAGGTTTTTAACCAGCATGCAAAGGAACCTCTTGTTAGTATAATCCATCTTGGCATTTGTATATATGAAGTGTCCGATACAAAGCTGATAGGGTCATTCGGGGCAGCAACAAACTCTGCACTACAATTCTGTGTAATGTCATTCGTTGTTGCATCATCAGTTTCTAAAGCCAACTGAAATACATCTATATTATTAAACATGACATTCTCAATGCAGCCTCTAAATGACTTCTCCACTTTACTTGCGTATTTATGTTTGAAGTTGGATGGAGTGCTTCCTACATATACACCATCTGTAACATCAAATACGTACTGCTCACCGGGAAGGCTCTTGCTTACAAAAAATTTTTGATCAACAGAAAGTGTGACTATTCCTTCAAGTTGTCGGAGTGATATCTGATGCCATACCAGGTCATTGACCTTAATCCTCTTTTCCAGGCTCATCTGAATCTCTCCTGATCCAACTTGCAACAGCACATGTACACGACCAGTTTCAATTTGTATTATACAGTAGTCGGTTTGTCCAGCTGCCAGAAATAGTAATCCCCTTGTCCGACTGGTACGAAACTGAAGGGTGATTTCATTCTCAGATGAAACATCCTCGAGAGGAAGGTGAATTAAGCTTGTTCCATAAAAAGAAGCTGTAGGAAAAGAAAAAAGAAAAATCAAATACACAATCTCAACTACAGTATTTCAACAAGATCAAAAATGAGTCATAAATGGATACAGGGATTTCATTAAGGTTTAGGGTAGGAGGAGAATGAGTAGGAGTTACATGAGATTTCCTGGGATCGGGGGGTATCCCCTCCCCCAAGTGTGGTATAAAAGTAGCCGGTGAAAAGCCGTAGTAACCAGTCTAGGCTACCGGCTGCTAGCTACTAATGAAAAACCTGTGTGAATACCAGGTTTGCTGCATGGGGTTGGTAAAAGGTAAATTGCCCAGGGCCACAAACACAATAAAAACAGAGGCAGATTTAGGAGGAGCTGATCCTGCCCCGGCTCCCCCTTTTGGAAAGCAAAAAAAAAGAAAAGAAAAAAGAAAGGAAAAGAAAAAAATTGATCACCCAAAGCGCATCAGTGGTTATTTTTGGACGTCTAGAACACCATATTTTCGTGGAGGAATTTCCCCGGACCACTAAGGTAGGATTAACTCATCGGCCCCACATTCGGTTCCCCTTCGTCCCCCACCCCCCGCCCCTTACGAACATCTCTCGATCTGCCCTTGAAAAAGATAAAAAATTGTAAAAACTTGAACAGCAAGAGTAAACTTTATGTCCAGGGCAGTAAAGTTATTTTGGCTGTAAAACAATAGGTATATACAGTAGTTAGGTCAGTAGCACACATACACTTTTATTTTTTGTTTGTACATGTTTATTTAACCTTTAACTGTAGTTCATTCTTAATGCTAAGCACTGGTTTCAAAAGTACTGTATTGGATTCATATTATTATTATTATGCCGATATTGAAATTTTCAGTTATTTACTTTGTGGTTATTACCCATTCACTCACCAAGTGCTTCTTAGCCTGGTCATTGGATAAAGAACAGTCAATAGAGTATTAGCGTTGAATAATTTGTAAGACTCTAATCCTTAGGGAGTATTCCATTGGGAGGGTATGTAAAACAGTATACATTACAGTAGTTGAACTTTGTTCCACAAATAATCATACCAGGTTTCAAAAGTACTATAGCCTATTAGATTCATTTAGATTCCAACCTAACAATTCAAAATTATCTATTAAAATTTTAAGTTACAGTAATTCACTAGTGAAGAGTTTAATAAAGTCAGAAAAGAAAAAACATTTTTATTCAATCAAGATAAGAACATGACACCTTATAAACATTGGCAATACCCCAACAACATATTTTGTAATATTCATTCCATGTTCATTGGGACTTTTGACTGGATCCCCCTGTAATACATTTTAAAATGTCTGAAAAACACTTTAAAATGGCCAATAATTGACACAATTTTCATAGACACCAGGGAGGAGCTACTATAGACCCTGCTGGTGCCTACTGAATTGAGAAACCCTCCTATCGAAATTAGGGCCACACCCAAAATGCCCAATATATCGAGCACCATCTACAGAATCATAATTTGAGTAGCTATAGGAGAAAAAAGAAATATTTCAAAATTTGAAGAAACCTGTCCAGGTTCCAAAAGCATTGAGTTCATTTGATATGCTTTTACAATGTGCAGCTGAGATGATACCTAGTCCAAGGAACTGTTTGTTATTTATATCAAGTCTCTCATATTTCATAAGAAGAGCATCTGACACAGCCCATTTCCCATGAGCCCAACACAACAGACCCTCTATTCCTATGTGCACCCCATGAGCCCAACACAACAGACCCTCTATTCCTATGGGCACGTTGCTCGGCATTCTCTACAGACACTTCATGGTTAAATAGTCATCATGCTTCATTGCATTAAAAAAAGAAATCTCTTTCACACTAGTATACAATAAGGTACTTTAGAGATTTCATAATGTATGCTCTATGTCACTGGCAGTCTCACTGGTAAACATCTGCTACCTTTCATTAAAATCTGATTAACATCAGACCAAGATTATAGTACTATATACATAATAATCTATCCTTTCGTTTCTCTTCTAAATCAAAACGATGAAAGTGGGTAAAACATATTCAAACGTTAACTTCACCAAAGTTCACTGACAGAACAACCTTTGTGAAAGTATGTGACTCATGAAATAATCTATTTCACAGTTACATTTGATTATTCCATTTATTCTTATACAAAAACAACAAGTTAAAACAAATTTCTTGTTGCTCAACCAAGGTCCTGACTTCATGTAATTTTTATAATTTGCCCTGGAGTACAATAGAACTGAAGGAAATAAAAAGAAAAAGTATAAACTGTGGTAAAACCAGGCTCCGGAGGAAACAAAATTGTACAACTGATTTTTCCAAGACACAAAAATGGTGTTTGACGAAAAACAGTTAAATGAGCAGATTTTTGATTATTTAAAAACGGGGGAATAGGGGCAAAACACCCTTCATCCCACCCCAGTTTTTAATAATCTAATTATTACAGTAGTTCACTAAATGACTGAAATCATACTGAAAATCTTCTGTCAGATCAAATAAATAATGTGAATCAGAGATAAGGATACAAAGGATGAGTGCGTGCTAGCGGTTGTGATCCTTATCAAAGATCTTAACCTTCACTTTAGATGAACCAGCCTTCTTGTGAGGATATCTATTAAGAGTTGGAAAATTCAAGTTGCCAGTTGGAAAATGGATATTCCAACTTGCAATTGGCATTTTCCAACTCGAAGCTAGCATTTTCCAACACGCAACTTGCATTTTCGAACTCAAGATAGTGTGATTAGGAGAGGGTCATCTTCACCACCACTTTAAATTCACTACCGATCATATATGGAATACAACACCCTTGTGAATGCAAAGAAAACATCATCCGAACATTTACGACTTAATTCCATTGATTGTCCTTGAGGAAATATCTGAAAAGTATCAAATAACATTTAAGCTGGTTCTCATCACAATCCAATCAACTGAATGATCACATGACTGAACAACCACATGACCAGCAAGCACATTGCCATAATACGATTTAAAAATTACTAATCATAACAATATTATGTACAAACTGGCCACAGGGCATTGTCCTCATTAAATGCCTCTCCCAAGAATCTAAATTCAATCCAGTAAACCTCTAATAGTCAGCAAGTATGTCGGACAACTCACTACACATTCAGATAGATGACGACAGCTTTTGTGATGACACTTTAATCTTGATACAGTATGTGTAGTTAATCAAAAAAACCTCATAGATATGTAATTAATATTCTAGCTTGTTATTACTACCATAATAACATGGTGTCACTATATTTAAAATGACATTTCATGCATACTGCAGGTAAACAGTATACATTATACATATAGGCCTTGGTTCTATATATTAATTAAGAAGTTTAATCTATTGCTGCAATCAAAGCAACCACATAAAAATGTAATAAATATTTATATAACTTGAAATTAAGTGATCTTCAAACAATATATTCTCCTCTTTTAAAAATAATTTCCTACTCACTTTTATAGTTAACTGTAATTTTACTTAATTTCTATAAAATCCCAAAAATTGTCCTTATTTTCTCTCACAGTATATATAATTACAGTATAAAGTTAAAAGTATATTTCTTCATCATTTTCATTTATTCACTCTGCCTATCAATGAATAACACATTCTTGACAATGCAATTATGAAAAGAAAAATTAATAAATAAAAAATTAAATAATAAAACCTAATAAATATGAAACATGATTTGGAGCAGAGATAGTCATTATGAGCACTGCAAATCCCAGCTCCACAAAAACACAGATCCACGCATATGGTTTCTTAAGAATTGAAAGCATGTCTTAAGAACATTAAGGAATTAGGATTAAGTATTCAGTTGGGGTCATGATCCCACTCCATGTCTAATACATTTACAAAGCAAGATTTCAATGAGAAGCACAACACATGCTCTATTGCCGTACAGGCCTACTGAATATGGTAAAATGAATTGACTCTGCAATTTCTTCTTTTATAATTACATTAAATAAAATACAAATCAAAACAATTCATTTTCACTGATTTATAATCTTTTACTAAAAAACTCTTAAATTAATTATAAGGCAATTTAAGAATTGATGCAAAGCATATATAAACAATATATAAATTTATGCATCTGTAGATTGACGAAGAAAACTATTTTAACTTTACATACGATACAAAGTATGCAGTTATTTAAATTCTCTTTGATTCATAAAGATTTATTAAATTATTACAGTGTAATACACTTGCTAATATTCACAAGCTTATATTAATTATAGGCCTATGCTGATTATTCAATCAATCAGATCTTAGAATGCATACATGTATTAGGCCAAATAACAAAAATTCCTTTTTTCCTCCCTCACCAATTTTTGGGCCCACATCATTTTTTTTTTAAGTTATTCTTCAAATTTTGGAATTTTTTTTTACATCGAAAATACAAACTTTCAATTGCTGACACATTTAATAGTTTACAAATGTATTTTTAAACACAAAGACCATGATAACAGCAAGATAAGCAATGACAAAACTATTGACAAATTGTTTACAACTTGCTACACAGAGAACATCTTTGGCATATTTTGACAAACTTTGAAAAAATAACAAATATCAAATAAGTGCCTCCCTCAACGATTTTTTTAAAAAACCCAGGACGGGAAACAAAGATTTTTCGATACTTGGCCTTACAATTGCCTATAATTATACATTAGCCAGGCCTATATATAGAGCAACAATTATAATATATCGTACAGTAATAGTATTTAGCACGTTAAATCTCTGAAATTATTATCACTTGTAAAAATATAAAAAGAAATATAGCAGAACTCAAATATTAAGCTTCAAATGATAATTCAAACTATGAACAGTTGATAAATCATTGATGCCATACTGTACTACTACTGACAACGTTTTATTTATCTGATGCGAAATGAGTACACAGAGGAATGCTGCAAGCCAAACCTCTAAAAATCTATCATTTTGATACAAACACACTATCTAACCCTTGATCTTGTCAGTTAAAATTCAACTTAAGACCTCTGCCAAAAATGTGTCAGAATTGAAATGCTGGATTTCAACTGGAGATCTAGATGCCTTAGGATAATGACGACCCTTGAAAAACTTACAGGGAGAGATGCTGATGACCACTGGAGAACTTAAAGGGAGAGATGCACGTTCATATGAAACCAAGTACAGTAGCATGACACAATCATTAAAGAGGCAATCTCATCTGTCCACATCAAAATGTTTAACAATCAAAACTGGAAGACATGGTTTGTGCTGCCACTCCCACATCTGTTTCTGACATATGCAGAACTTATGCATGATAATCAAATACTCTACATAAATTATTCTAATAGTCAGCAAACATATAGTAAAAGGTAACCAATCACAGGGTGGCAGTCTAAGGATGTTTACATTTTTAAGGCATGAAATAGACCTTGGAACAGTCCCTCTAAATATCACAGGAACTAAAATCAACGTTTTCTGATTATTTGAAATGATCAATCTTCTAAAGTAGCATCATATATTTTACACAGTAACACTCAAATGATAAGTGAAGATTTTGAGACCTGAAGACTGTCACTTTAAAAGTGGGTGTTAATAAAAACTTTGGGCAATTTGAAATGAATATGCCTCTACAATGATGTATTGACCACTAGCAATGTCAGAACAGTCTACCAAGTAATTGCTTGAAACCTTAATAACTAAATCAATAGAAATAATTGAACGTAGAGAGGTTGTCATAATAGGCAGCATATTGTAGGTGAAAGGGAGAAGCCTAGTTTGCTATTTTCTTTGAATAAAACAATTACTATAATAATGTATACCATAAAATGAAAACCAATTTCATGACTACTTCACTCAACAAATCATGTTTGATCAATGATCTTGATAATAGGGATTTGTTCCATGGCTCAGAGGTCAGGCTAATCTTACTTAAGATGTCTGTAAAGATTACAGGTGAGATAGCATATGAAAGGAAATAACTGACAACTTATACTTTACCCTTTGCAGGTTATTATTACTCCCCAAAGGCAAGATTGACAGAGGTCCTGGCATTGTAAGGAAGATTGGAACATGCAACCAAACACCTCCCACTCCACCAACACCAAGGGTTATTATTTCACCAAAATGTATGAAGTTCATGGATATAATTTTTATTTTGAAATATTAAACATGAGGTTTTTTTTATAAAAACTTAATAATGCGACTTTGACATCACAACAGCAGAGGTCCAAAGAAAAAAAAATTGCTTATTAAACTATTTGGTATGTAATGAGTAAGTTTGTTATATTCTGTCATTTATTTATTTATGATTTTTATTTACATTTTTTCACCATAGGGACCAAATTCACTAAAGGCTGGTTCCATAAAAATATTAACACGTAATTGCCAACTCCTTTGGCGACGCTGATTGGTCAACCGAATCAGTGAGTGTTTCCGATTGCGTCTGGGACAGCTACGCAGTGCAAAGTTTGCAGTAAAAACGCTGGAAGAACGAATTCACTCATATGCCTAAATCCTTGTTACACCAGAGCATTCCGTAGGGTACTGTATCGCCATCAAGAAGATTCTCAGTCAGAGTGGGAAAATTTGAGAAGTTTCCCCTAATTTTATCCTTCAAAATTGTAGTCACTGCTGGTACTTCATATGCTTGTACAGACATTTCATACTGTCAAAAAATGTTAATTATGCCTGAATAAATAAATAATAATTAAAAATTCTTCTGGGTCACCAATATCTGTCAAAGGATCTGACCTTAAATGATGGTCAATTTTCGTCACTGCATTCATTTATCTGGCTACACAGTTGGTCAATGAACAATTAGTTTCACACCTGGGAACATGGTGACATTACAGATATCCAGTGTACTACATTACCATTTTAACTACTGTAATTTATTCAATCAAAATACAGTTCTCTTTCCAGTTTGAAATCCATCTCCAATTAGAGGGTTCAGCTTTGTGATAAAACACTGAAGATTGTTACTTGGTTCTTTGAATAACTGGTCTCGAATAGAGGGGTTTCGGAATTACACTTTTTTTTTCTTATAAGAACACATTTTATAAGAACACTGAGGCTGAATTTGCTTAAAAATTAAGAACAAAATAAGAACAAATTGAGGCTGAAGTAAAACGTCAAATGAGATTTTTATTTTTAAAAACTAGAAAAACCAAAAAATATCTGTACCTTATGTGTAGGTGCGACTATGCAAAACTGTAGGCCTACAGTAGGTGTACTTTCCTTTAACTATACCTGTCATTTGGGGCCATTTTTACCAGGGCCTTTCTTCTGGGGCCATTTTTTCCAAGGCCCCTTTTACCTACATTCCAGTACAGTGTATAATGCAGTACAATAATAATTTTTTATGTTTGAAAATTATGTAAAATAAGAACAAAATAAAAACATTTTGAACCTGAAATCGGCCAAAAAATAAGAACACTGAGCCTGGACAAAATTTTACTGGTTCTTGTTTTTTTTTTTTAAAGTGTAGTTGGGTCACCAATTGGTCACCAAGTACAAGTAGAGAAAGGGTAACATTCCATGGACACTCAGTTTGAAAGCATGAACAATAATCCATGAAATGCTAACACACGAAAAAGTCTGGTTTTATGAAAATTAGAGAATTTTCTTTTTCATAAACTAAGTAGAGAAAGTGTAACTTCCACGAACACTCAGTTTGAAAACATGTACCAATAATCCATGAAATGCTAAGGTAAGAAAAAAGTCCTGTAATCAATAAGTTTTATTATTGATTAGTGAGGGCATGGGCACCACAACCTTTACCCTTTACATCAACTTTGGTTTGAGCCTGGTATACAGTAGTACCAACAAAAAAAAATCCTTGATGAGAAACTTAAAACATGTAAGTCATACCAAAGTTCTCTCTTTGCAACGTCTGCCACATGAAAATTAAAAATATGTTTTACACTAAGATCTTTCTTATGACTATGTTCTTAAACAAGGACCATGCATACAAATCCTGATGAGCAAAAACAATTAGCTGCACTATGTATATAGCATCTGGATTTTGCATAACACAGAACATACAGTACATTTTATTCATGTTCAAAATTGGTATCAATTTTCTTCTTATCAATAAACCTTGTGTAATTGTGTATTAATATTTGATGAGGAATTATTGATGCACTTTAGGTTTGTATTCAGTCATGTACAAGTACAGTGCATCCCCATGATACCTGATCCTTTCATTAGCACCTTGCTCATGTCACTTCAACACTTGCGATTCACTCTATGTATTGTTTTCCGGTTTGGCACTGCTGGCAGTATAAAATTCAATGGCTGTATAATAATCTACCGGTAGTAAGAATGTATAAAAAAAAATCTAAAACAGCCAACCTATATAATAGACCAAACTTATCATTATTATTACTGTATAGCTAGCAACACTATATTATATGGTAATTATTTTTAGTCTTGATTAAGTCAATGGCCAGAAATAATACACTACTCTAACTAGAAATTGCAAATTGCAAGTGAAGTGCTGCGAAGTACAATTGCATATAAATGTTCGTCGAACAAAATTATTTATGCGCGTCAAGTGAAAATAATGAATAATAAAAATATAACAAATAATATGAGACACGACCCATTGTCTATATTAGAACACTTCTCATTGGGTAACAAAGTCGTAATTTTTCATTTTTGTCAAAAAGTGTCTATAGTGGTGAATTATGGTTTAGGTATTTTTTTAATAACGTTTCAAAAATTTCTAATGTATGTGGAAAATGTAGTTGATTACCAAAGGTTACAATTTTTATTTTGAAGACTGCATGGTCTAGGAAGTGTACATTTTTTTAAGGGGCAAGTTTCCAAGGGCGGGTTTTCTAGGGGTAGTTGACTGCCAAAAAGTGTTGCTAAAGTGCGAGCCAGCGTGTTATTTGATCACAAGTGCGAGATCGCAAGTGTGAGCCAGCGAGCCACGACGTCACAACAATAGATACGAGACGTTACTCGAGTTGTACGAGGTATCGGCTGAGATTTGTGGAGTACAATTCAAAATAATGAAGTATTGTGATGTTAAATAGACAATGTTAGCTATCAAGGAGCGACGTTGTTTTTCATTGGGACCTTCGTCCCTTCAAGGCTAGGCCTATACCATCCTAGCTAGTCTAGGCCTAGAGTAGGATAAGGCTAGCGCGACATGCGGACGTTAGTACGTGTTGGTTAGTATACAAACGTCGCCTAAAGTAATTGATTTTACCCGGCAGAACGAAAGAAGGAAACTCCGCTTTTCAGTTGTCTTAGGCTCTTGTTTTTTGACAAACAATGACCTTTCAGAGGTCAAATTACTGTCAAGAATATGAATTGGCTGCTTCGCAGCAATAATTTTTATGAAATTCTTTTATCCTTTATGTAGTTTTTTAAATTAATATGTTTAGGTTAACATATCTTGTATCAACCTGATTCAATAAATACTGTATGACAATGAGATATTTATTTTGTTAACATTGTAATACATTAGTCAGTTCATTTGGGTTCAGTATTTAAAAAAAAACACCAGAATGTTTCACCCTTTTGCATTTTCGTATTGAATCCAGCTGAAAGTCAAACATCTTTGTATTATAGTATGTAAGCCAAACTGAGAGGCATATATGACTATGTGTTTACTCTATGTGATAACCATCTTTCTTAAAAAAAAAAGATGAAAACAGGCCATAACCTCCTCTTTGTTTTTAAAAGCCCAAACAACAGACATGTTAAATTTATATTTGGAGACGAGAGCAACAAATTTTTCTAAGACTGTCAAAACAACTTGAAAATTTAAGCTCTACATTTGTACAGTACAGTAACCCCACATTTTTTTAAATTTCCGGCTCTTGTTATTGTGGTTCTGTTTCTCGAAATTACAATGGTACACCTATGACTGTACTCCATTAGCTGATGAACAGGCATGCTGTTATAATGAATGATTCATCTACTGCTAACCGCACCTGTTTGGCTTAATAATTAAATATCTAACAGAAAGATAAAAATAAGTTCGCTAACTATCTCCAATCCAATTAGGATTCTTATTTTAAATTTTGTCATGCATTCAATACAATATATATTTTTAATCACAATCTACAGGCCTATAGACCTATACTACTGACATACACTATGGTACATATTTTTGAGGTAGGGATCACAAAAAGTTACTTTTAATTTTTATACCTTGGCCTCTCCCAAACCCACACCTAGCCTCCTCCTCCTCCTTTTTGTGAAATCATAGATTCAAAAGTTAATTTAAAAAAATAAATAAATATTTAGAGCCATCTATGATCATGCTATGATTTACTGTACCGTAGTTGATCACAGGTATGAGTCATTATGACTGTCTGTAGAGTGTACAGCACTGATCAGGTTGGAATTCAATATCAATGTTTTGCAGTGTGACTTCAAGACCCTCTGTTGGACCACAGGTCTGTGGTTGGACAAACCCATGGACCCTGGGGCCTCACTCTTAAATACTTCTATACGGGGAGGTACCGTATTTACGGGGTATATTTCCAAGGACTTGGTAGCACAAGTGTGGGATACTGTATAAGGGGGAATTGTTGCAGCATTTCTTGAAAATACTTGGAAGGACTTTGTAGTGTCTCATGTCTTTAAGTAGCCGCGGCACCCCCCTATTTGGTTGGTATGCAAGTAAGCTCCCCGGGCCCAGGGAACAACAATTCTGACTTGATCTGGACTTCTGGGAGTAAAGATAAACTGAAATGGTTTGTTTTAATGAATATTCACACATTATTAACACTCTTCAAATGTATAGAAAATTGAATAGTGGCAACAGTCCATTCCAGATCTTTCAAAATAATGACTTGCAACACATCTTTAAAAGTTGAACGCTACAAGCAATTAATTGTGGCAAAGACAAGCCAAACCAGTCACTCGTCGCAAAAATCAATTTTTAGTTATTAATGCAACATTCAACAGTAAAATGAGAGCTATAAAATGGTAAAGAATCATTTAAATCCGACATTTCCTTAAGATGTTACAAGCATTTAAACATACAGCTGTATAAAAAAAACAATATTTGAGAAATCAGCCTTCAAAGTTAAACAGTAATGTTTTAACATTGGAAATGGTGAAAATTACAGCATAGCATGATGTATAGATGTACAGTATAAAGCTACGTTCACATCAAGCCCGGACAAAAAATCATGAGTTGCTACGTTTTTTGAACGCTGCGTTCACATTGCGCACAGAACACAGTTGTTCGGGTTAAGTACGTATGCGTTTGATTGGTTCGAACCAACCAAGCTTGTTGCTGATGGGTCGAAGAAAAAAAAAAACGTATGATTTCAGGATACAAATGGCTCTCAGATCCATCGGTTCGGATCTGGAGTCAGGATTAGAAATTCTTTACCACTGGACCAATTTTTCACAATCTTTTCTCAGGACTCCGGACCGAAATCCGGGTTTGATGTGAACGTAGCTAACGTCAGTTTACAGTTTAGTGCAATACAGTAAAATACTATAGATTAAAAAAACCAGAGCCTTGCAGGCGTCAACGTTTCTATGCATGATACACGACTTTTAGAAGTATATATACGTGTATATATATATATATATATATATATACAGGATTAGCAACGAGTGGTTTGGCTTGCCTTTGCCACAATTATTATTTACTGTAGTCTTTGGCAAAATGATTGGATAAACCTCTAGAGAACAGTAATGATTAAGAAATTGCACATTGTGCCTGTAGAATGCAGTGATTTACAGTATACAGTCTAATTAAAGACTTCTCCAATTAAAGACCACCTCTAATTAAAGACCATTTTTTGTGGTCCAAAATTAACAACCATCTTTTATATTTATTATTCTACAGACCAAACATGATGCTAAAGAGCATGGAAACCCTAATCTTGTTTATGTGCTTGTGTTGGATCTGTGTTTTGTCTCCTTTTGTATGTCTGCATATTTATTTTTTTATTTCTATTTATTTATTTTTTATTTATTTATTTTTTAAATTTTTTTGTTTTTGTTTTCACAACTCTTAGCTTAAGATGTCATTCGCAATATTTTTATAAAAAATTTTACCAATTCCGATTTTCTAATGTAATTTTATTAATTATTTACTTGTTTTGCATTTGTTTGTTTATTTACTTATCTGGATTTTTTATCTGTATTTTTTTTTGAACTTGCAATTTTTAGCTTAAGATGTAATTTTTTGCAATATTTTTGTAAATTTCTCTATTCCATTTCATACTCTAATCTTATTAATCAATTTGTAATTTAGATGTAATTTCTCGCAATATATTTGTAAATTTCTCGAATAAGCACCACACCAAACCTGATATTTTTTTGTTAAGCGCTGCTCTCGAATATGCACCATGGCGCTTAATTGAGAGTATATAATATTACCCTTTGTGTAATGAAACAGGGTTTTAAATACTATTTATACAGTGTTAAATGAATAAATAACAGAGCGAAGACAAGCATTTCTTTATAAATTTTTGTTTATGATGATAGCACATATGATAGGCCTACTGAATTACGTGAATACTTAAAATAGGTAACATGGAAACAGGCATGGAAAGCGCCACGCCAATATTTTTTTATAAGCATCGCACTGAAAGGGGGGGGGGACAACAGAAACTTCTTTTTGTTGTTCCTTTTTATAGCGAGATAATATTATTTAATGCAAATTTTATATATTAGTAAAACTAAAAGATATTATAATGTATTTATTGATTTAATGCCTATAAAACAAAGTGCACGATTTTGAGAATTAACAAACTGTCTGCTCTGCATGATGCCTTGATTTAATTGCTGATATTTGATTGATTATTTCAATTATGGGTAATAGAGTTCTGTTGTCAGAATTGTACACCATTGCATATTCATTATGTGTCCGACACTGTACGTGCAGATTAAACTCACTTACCATTACAGCAAGTTTATGTTGTAAAGTGGCTCTAACATGTTGTACTGTCATTAATTTTGATCCTTTAATATCCTTTAGTACTTGATCCTTGATTGAAAGTGATAAAATGTTACTAAATCTATAGTCAATTTAGAATGTACAGTACTTTACTGTATCTGCATAATAGGTAGTGTCGTAAAGTATGTGCGTATATGACGTCAAGCTTATGTGAAACCCAAGCTGATTAAAGCCAACTTAGACAGCGTCATACAATGCATCCCAATGCAATATATTGTCACGTCAGGTCTTTGTGAGTTAAAACACAGTGCGATAGGTCTTTGTCGGGAAAAGTCGCACGGTGGAATATCAAACATTTTTAATATTCTTGCAACAACTTAAACACTGTCCCCAATGATAAACCTCTTTGGGCTGGGTTGTACAACAGTCCGCAAAAAAGTAATATTAAAACTAAGCATAAAGCGGTATAAAAATAGTGCATTAAGGTATAAAAGACAAACTTGAAACCCCAGCTTTGGGCTCAGTGACAGGCAGGAGTGCCAATTCTTTTCTTGGCATGGGGGCCAGATTATGCCATGCTGTCATTGGTTTACCACTCCCCCATGTATGAGTCGGTTTACCTTCCCAGCATATTCCGGAAAAAAGTACACTTTCAATTGTTTGATGAAATAGAGACTTCTGACATTGTGACCCTATATGGTCTGTGATTCTGACAACCATAAGGTATTTGACGCCAGGCATACTTCCAAATAATACTGTATATTAGGCTCTATAAAAAATATTATTAGTTTATCACCCTATCTGAGCAGGAAAAGTGATGAGGGAGGGAGGTTTTTTTTTTAATTTTTTATTTTGCTAAAGCCAAATATCACCCTTGGGTTGTTTGCTGGTGCATTGCTATTCAAAGTAAAACATGATTTAGATAAAACAAACAATATCTACTAACTATTTAATAAAATAAATGAAAAAAATTAATAAATAAAATAATAACAAACAAAAAAAAATTGCAAAAAAAAACCCATTTTTTTTTCAAAAATTGTTTTTTTTTTAGTACCATAAAAGACCTGCGCGCGAGGGTGATAAATAATTTTTTTTATTGGGCCTTACCTCCGCCAAGTAGGTTATGTATTCAATGCTGTCTGCCTTTAAGTATTTGGAAGAAAAAGACAAGATCAAGGTCACAAAATTGATTTTTTTTTTTTTTTTTAACCCTTGACCATAAATAATGGAATCGCCTCACATATTCAGGCAGAACTTAAGAAAACAATGTGGCTGAATATGATAGATGATTCCATTATTTTCTTGAGGGCATTCTGCAGCACTCAAGAAAATAATGTGCCTGAATACGACAAGCAATTCCATTATTTCATTGAGGGTATGCTACGATTTTGCCCATTATACACGGTCTGCAAATCGTTCGTACTGTATTCAGGCACAAGGTGGAGGTATTCACTTAGCTCTATGGAGTGACTAGTTATCTACTGTAATTTTCATGTTCTGACCATGGTCTGACATAAAAAATTTTATAAACTTACTATAAAGCCAATTCGTTTATCTCTGCCAGATATAAAATATACCATTTTGATTCTCATCTACAGTAGGCCTATCAGTACTTTTTTTTAAATGCAACTCCTTTTACAAATAATTATTTTACCATTAATTATTCTGTGACTACTGGTCTGTAATAGAAATTATAATAGCAAACATGTGTGTAGCGAATTAACTGCCACCCATAAGCATGTACCAGGTCACTTGGGGTCTAAACAAGAAAATGCAATGCCTCAACTTGTGGTCTTGCAATTCTTGATTTTGTTGTATAGTATTTGTCCTGGAATTTGAGAAGTATTTGACATGGATTTCATTTCATTATTAGGTATGCCTGAAAGCAGCTAACGAAAATCTTTAAATTTGATTAGAAAGGCAAATAGAAGTCGCAGTATACTGTAGGCACCAGCACTTGAATGTTGAAACGCATTTGAACAGATTGAAAATGTAATTTATACTCACATACCAGAATCTTTAATATTACATTTTATATTAATTTACTTTTAATATTATTTAAAATTTGTTTATTTTTATTATTTATTAATTATACTGTATTTACTATTATTATTTACTTAATGACCATGTCGGACATGCTCAATGATGTATAATTTCCATCCTGTACAGAATGGAGATCAACTTATGTTGTGTAACAAGTGTAACAGAATGTTAAACATATCTTTGTACTGTATGAGCATAAACCTATTCGAAGGTCAGATAAATAATATAAGAATTACCTTTTTATTTCCTTAATGGTAAGTGGACAACAAACACAGTTATGTTTATACTCTGTTGTGTGCAAATGCTCATAAAATCACTGTTGTGCACTTGTAATTAATGACTATGCTGGCCTTCATCTCTCACTATGTAGATACATGGATAACTTGAATTTACAACAACTACACTATTCATCAGTCTCCAACAATATTTCAGGCTACGAAGAGTCAACAGTATGAAATAATGTTGAATTACATCCCATAACAGAATAGAACATTCAGGATGTTTGTATTTGGTAGTAATTTAGAATAAATGTCAATTTATAAACTATGATTAAATATCTAGACTGCCTCTTTAGTGTGTAGTTAAATCCGCTGGTCACTTCTTGTTCGCTAACTTTGGAATGTATTTCTACAGTATTGTCAGGTTGACATTATTAATATTTATGTATGGTTGGTAGCATAATAAACTCATGGCAATAAATGCCATTTTGATCATTTTTAATACATTTCAAAATTGAAGAATTTAAATTAAGTGATAAATTTCATCCAAGTGATTTAAGAGATTAAAAATTCTTTATTAAACAAATAAAATTAACAGCTGAGGATTTTGGTGGCCTATATTTTTTTAATGTGTTTTCCGATAATAATAATAATAATGTGTTATTCATTAAATACATGCGATGGATATAAGGCCCACTAAAAAAAATTATTAGTTATATCTATTATTAGTGTATGTCTTCTATGGTACTGCAAAAAAAAATTTTTAAAGACTTTAAAAAAAAAAATTTTTTTTTATTAAATAGTTTTTATATTGTTTGTATTATCTAAATCATGTTTTACTTTCAATATCAATGCACTAGCAAACAACCCAATGGTGATATTTAGCTTTAGCAAATAAAAAACATTATAAATTTAAAAAATGCCTGCCTCCCTCCCTCATCACTTTTCCAGCCCAGTTTGGGTGATAAACTAATATTTTTTATAGGGCCTAAGCAAGTACAGACAACTTTTTAAATTACTGTACAATAGGTCTATAATATAATATATCTGGTGTTATTGCATACTATTAAAATGGTCTGCCCATGTTCATCCTTGCTTGTTTTAAATGTAAACAAGAAATATCTCCTATAAGAAAAACGCCGCAGCATCTTTAACTAGGACTGGCTCTTATTTCCAAACATATTCTTGAGGATGCAGCAGACTCGACAACGTCACTTACTTAGTGCTCATGCTCACTATTTGTCCAGTATTCCCCAGGGAATGCTCACTGTGTCTTACATAGATTTGTCGGAGACGTTCTTTGGTAACTGCGCATGCACATTGCTTAGTTCGGAATTCTCAATTCTTCGTAGTAAATGCTACCGCTTACCTACATTTTCTTAATGACTGCTTCCACTTAGGTTATCTGTGAGGCCATGCTTAGTACACTTTTTTTTTAAAAGAACACATTTATAAGAACACTGGGATTGAAATTGCTTAAAAAATAAGAACAAATTGAGGCTGAGGTAAAATGTCAAATAAGGTTTTTATTTTTTTTAAACTAGAAAAAAATTCTGTGCAGTAGGTGTGACTACAGGTATGTAAATACTGTAATGCAGTAGGCCTACAATACTGTAATATACTGCTACTACAATTTAATAGTTTTCTATTTTTGAAAGAAGAAAATAAGACCATTTTAAGCCTGAAATTGGCAAAAATATATATAAGAACACTGAGCCTGGGAAAAATTTTAATGGTTCTTATTTTAAAAAAAAGAAAAAAAGGAGTGTATTACTTATTTCTAGACACGCCCATTGATTGTTGGAATGCGCCGTATGCATAACCTTTTTTATACACAAGTGAGAATACTGAACGCATTTAATTTGATCTTAAAAGCTCTTTACTGCCGCATCTTGGTACTCTTGTACTAGCTTCCGGCCTAAAAGCCTGCAAGTGTAGTCTTGTAACACTAAACTGAAGCCTAACCAAACGATAAAACATGAAATGATATTCTAACGATGAAATATGAGTCTTATGCACAGTAGGTTGCCAATTGGATCAATATTAAACCAGTTTAAATTATGAAGGCGAATATAACCTAATAGCTACAGTATACCAACACACTTTGACACACAAACATCATAACATGATCATGGACAAAATTTGCTTATATTTTTTTAATATTAATAATTTCTAGAAAAATGTCTAGTTTGCAATACCAATTTTTAATAGGTTATTGTAAAAAGTCAATATTAACTATTCTTTTTTTAGGGTGGGTAAAATTAGTATGAGTTACGATCAGTATTGCATTAAGGCCTGTTTATACTTCAACAATAACGATAAAAAAGCTAAAAAGCAAATGTTCATATAGAAAATAAAAGAAATAAGAAGTTTTTACACTAAAACGATTCGATAACGATTTATCATTTATGTGATAACAACATATTTTGACAAATCAAATCAGATGACTTCATAATCATGGAAAAACATTAAAATCGTCATAGTAGCAATGATTTTATTGTTTTTCCATGATTATGACGTCATCTGATTTGATTTGTTAAAATATTTTGTTATTGTATACACGATAAATCGTTATCGAATCGTCCTAGTGTAAGAACTTCTCTTAATATTTTTTTTTTCTATATGAACAATCACTTTTTAGCTTTTTTATCGTTATCGTTGAAGTATAAACAGGCCTTTATTGTGTCACTATATTGAAAAGAGTGCCGCAACAGAGAATGGTTTGAAGGAGGTTAAGGAACTAAACTGGTGGACTATCACAATTCCTACATTCATTTATTTTTTAAAATGAATCAAAACCAGTATAGTAGTTAGCTAAAATCTTGATTTGACTATTATTTTAATTTTTTATTTATTTATTTACTTGCATCACTGTAACAGAAGTGTTTGGGTCACAAGGGAACATGCAAGAGAAAATTATTTGGTTGAAATGTATGTTAATGTAGATGACACCATTGAAAAGCTGATGAAACAAATGTGGCTCATCATTATTAAATTAATGTCACGATGCATTCAATGTTAAACTTTTGCAACTGAATTCGGCCATGCTTGCTGCACAGATTTTTCTAATTGACCTTGTTTGATCAGACCATGAAGGTACTGTATAAAAATATAAAAAAATATTTTGATACTTCCAACATCAGACTTGGAAAGACAAAGTTGTGAGCAGTTGTTAAAGAAAAAAAATGTACAACTGACTTTTCTAAGACACAAAAAAAGGTGTTTGACAAAAAACTCGGAAACGGTTAATAAGATACAGATTTTTGAATATTTAAAAACTGGGGGAAAGGGTGGGAAAAAGAGTGGTTACTCCCCCTTTTCCTCAAGTTTTCAAATATTCAAAATCTGTATCAATACTCATTAATCATTCCCATTTTTTTTTCGTCAAACACCATTTTGTGTCTAGTAAAAAAAAAATCAGTTGTACAACATATCAAAAAACATGTTTTCCTCCGAAGCCTGACTTTCAAATGTTGCGTTCCAGGGTCTGGGGTTCAGTTCTTTCAAGTGTTTTCTTCACAACCACAACTCTACTCTACTTTTAAAAAATCAGTACATTTTTTCATCTATATTTACATTAATTCATGTTTGATTGGTACAGTATATACCACATCACGTTGATAAATCAAATAAGACTTTTATAGGCCTAGCTTACAGTAAGTACACTATGCTATGCAAGATTTCTCTTTTATGGTAAAAACATTACCAAAGTCTGATTACCCATCTACAGTAAGTACAGTATCTTGAACATGTGCCAAATCGATTAAGACTGTGAACTTTATTCTCACATTAATTACAGTTTCTAAACTCGTTAGATTTGTTATTATTTCATACTGTATAAAACAACACCTTATCATGATAACAATCAATTAAAATTTATCTGGCTGATATGACTCAGACAACGGCCAGACTTACAATAAACACAAGAACTCACTCTTCATACCGTACCTGTATGCTACAAAGTTGAATGAAAGATTTGTAAGATTAAATTATTGATAAGATTTCTTGAATTGTTTAGTACAGTATTATACTACACTGTACAGTACTCTCTGTGTATATATTTTTTTTAATATGCATGTTTCAAATTCTATATTACAGTATAGGCATTGGAACAATTTCATCCTGTTTCTATGACAAAACAGTGAAACTCAACTTACCACAGCACACTATAGCAGTTTATATATTAAAGTACCTACTGACTACAATATACTGTACATGTAAAATTAACTTTAATTTAATTTATAAAAATTATGTTTGTTGAATATCCAGTATGTTGCTTGATCAACATAGAACTTATTGCTTTCTTGTACCATACAGTACGAATGCTAACAGAATATTATATAGTGGACATGAGGTTGATCAGTAGCCCTAGACAAGAGGTTGATCAGTAGTCCTATTAAACTCCGATAATAATATTAATAAGTTCAACAACATTTTGTTAATATTCTCTGCTACTTAAAATTACACTAGCCCTCAAAAGTAGGAGATCCTACAGATATTATTGGAGCTTTCATATTAACAGAGTAAAGACACAAGTCAAGATATGAATCTGCAAAGTATCACACAATTCCTTGAGGTATACAAAGGAAACCATCATAATAATGCTTTCTTTACAGTGTATCTTTACAAATCTAAAGTGTAACAACAATCTCAGGTCAACAAGAAAGGAGGAAAAATGGACAGTATTCTATAAACTGTAACATTAAAAATTCAGATAACAATAATTATCCTGATCATTATTTTTGTAAAATATCATTATCATCATCAATATTGTAATTGTTGTTAATATTATTATTATATCATTAAAATGACAAATATTTTTTACTATTGTTAATATTATTATAATTATTATATAGTATTAATGGTTATTAGCATTATTGCTACTACATTATTATATTATGATTGTAACTTCCTTTTCTTTTCTTATCACACCAGATGAAATTATTTCAATTAAGAGTATATGTTTCTATATTAACTGTTGATTATGTTTAAATCAAATAGAAACCTTTATGTATTACTGTACTACCAAAAAAAAAAAAAACATATCAATTTGGAGAGCCTATTGAAAATCTCTTGGTATTACTTCATTCAATAAATATACACACACTGATTTTTGTGCTATAAATTATTAGCTTCAAATTATCAAATTCTTATTAACTTTTGGAAATTTTTCTTAATATTACAAGCCAATCAATCAGTATTGACTTGCACATTCACATACTGTACATGTAGGCTTCAGTTTATAATAAAGAATAATTAGTTTACGTAGCGAGCTGGCATAAATTATTATGCATAATGCGTAATAGAGTTGTGGATTGCCTTCTAGTCTCACAGTTCTTGGTTCAAATCCTGGTAAAAACTAAGATTTTCACAATTTAAAATAACTTAAAATGAGAATAATTGGGGAATGTATGTAGTCAAAATGATATTATATTACTTAACACTTAAAAAGGTTCCAAAGTAATATAAGAAATTCAAAATTAAGGAATATATATTGTTTACATCTAGAATTACTGTAAAGTAGTCTTGTAAATACTCTACTTATGTTAGTAAAATACCAAGTTAAGTTACAGTTTTATTGAAATATCTTGGACTTTAACACACCTTGACCTCCATCTGACCTTAACAAAATAAACAAATTTGTTTGTATCAGTAGGGAGATGGCTATTGTAAAGCACTGAGTGAGACTTCTTTATTCATGGTAGAACTCTACTTTTGTGGTTTAATTAGATCCCTCCTGGTTTAAAAGGAAGCAATAAATTCATACTGATTACCCCAATTAAAGGAAGTTATTGCAAGTTGATTGACAATAAAGGTCTTCAGCTCATATAAATAATATAAATTTACCATTAAAGTATGTTATAAGTCTGTATTTGCATAAAATTTATGAAATCTGAGGAACACCAACCATCACCAACTAAATTATGTTCCTGATCCCCATCCTGATCAGGAACTGGGATATTTACCACAAAACAAGCCAATATAAATATACAGTACTTTACACAACATTCATTGGTTATTTATTTTATATAAAATAAATAACCAATGAATGCCAATGGCAAAACTAGTTGGTAATTCATACTACGGTACTTTAAATCCTATATATGAGCAAAGCAGATTTAAAATTTACCACACAGTACACAGATATAATAATTATATGATCCATCAAGTTACCAATTAATAAATTAGCCATTGATGGTTATACTACATTTTAGAGTCATCTACAGAATACATGACAACAAAAATGGAAAAACAATTTTTTCACAAGATTTTAGGTGACCACACACACTGGTATAGTCATTTTACCAGGGTACTTCCATGTTTCACTGTCGGCGTCAGATTTAAAGATTCAGCCGGCTGGGGTGCCTCCTCCTACTAACAAAAAAATGGATGTTCTGTTGAAGTCATGTTCGCTTTTAACATTCTTTTTGAAGGTGCATTCACTTATTTATGGCTACTGTTCCTCTTCCTTTAATGATTTTGTTAGATCAAGTGATAGGTGTGATGGGCATTTGATACATTGGAAGGCCAAAACCAATACAGTACCTTTTTAAATTCATCTTTTGTAATATTTCTAAGACATTAGGAACAACTTGCAGTACAAATTCACCAATCCTCAACCACTTCTGATTACACAGCTAATACTTGATCACAAACTACTGATTTGTTTTCTTAATTTTTTCAAATTTGTGTTTTTCTGTTTATATTTTGAACATCCTTGATTTTACAAATTTACCTTTCTTTTTTACTGTACAAAAATTCTGATTTAATTTCAAATCAAGATTTTTAATTTAGTTAAGTTTTTAGTTTTGTTAGTTAAGTTAATTTTAAATCAGTTATACTTTTTAATGTTTTCCATTTGCCTATGTTTTGATGATGGAGCAATGACAGTTTAATGTTTGGGCTCATGTCTATTCCTTGCTCCTGGTAAGATTGTACTTTTACTTTGCTGAATAAGTCTCATCAGGAGGAAGTTCATTACATCAATCTCAGCATGAATTTATTTGCATTTTTAATTTAATTTGGGGAAGATGCATCTTCAATTTTCGTTAATTAAATTTAAAACAGTTGGACAAGTCAATGTCAAAACCATCATACAACAATCTCAATTCCGGGTAATGTGTTCTTTACTTGCACTTAAAAAGCAAAATTATATCGAGGCATACCGAAAGCCAACGAACGGAATGCTAGGCTATGCAATGCAACTGAACTGCCTTGATGTTTATTATTGTTGACGAATTCCAACTCCATCAACCCAGAACTGGCCTACACTGCTACATACGATAACAATCTTAAAAGTAAAATCAAGTTCAACATTAAATCTCTATGGAACCATTCGAATTCAAAAACATGTCGTCATATAGGTAAATCATACAATAATCGTCTGAACCTATATCAGAATTAAATTAAGCAAACCTCCATCAGATATTTCACTTTCTTAAAATGACTCTTCACGGTCACATCTCCTTCAGTTCGGATAGGCGGGGGTAAGGTGCACATTGAGTGGGCTAACAAAACATCACATTTCACCACTGTTCACAATAAAAACCAATGGTACATACCTGCATAGCTTAACACCTGAAGCGAAAGACCAATCCACAGACAAAAAGAGAATGTATATGCATTCATTGTCATCTTTGTTGAATCTCACTGAACGAAATTACCTGAATATTACCAGTTATCTGCATGATCACAAAATTGTCGCTATTTTCTCCTCGCGTGTGTGCTTTCGGTGGTGTGAAGTCTCTCCACAGCAAGTATTTGCACTTTGTAAACAAGCACGTGACTAAACATTAGCCAATCAATGGTTTGGTCTATGAGAGTTCTTGTGCTTTATGGAATGCAATTTACGATATTTCCAAAATTAATATCCTTGTAAAGTATCAATTTCCTACATGCATTCAACCACCTAAATACTGATTATAGACGTATATCAACATAATATTTCGGCTAATGCCCTACTTCTTCTACATTATGTACTAGGCTACACACATACCATGGTACTACTGACATTTTCATGAGATATTTTCTTTTTGGGCTCTTTTTATGATTTTTTTATCAGTGAGAGTACTGAATGTACTTGCAGTTGATTTATCTATTGTGGGAGAAAGTCAATCATATATTGGGGAACACTGCTCTGAAAACGCTCTTTTAATGCATTGTCTGAGATTACAATTTTCAGATATCTAGAGATGACCGCCGTAATCATGATGGGGCTGAGATGGGTGTGAACATGCTGTTTAGGCCCCTCGTTTTGCGTTCTCTTGCACTGCCAATGCACACAAATGATATGATTTATATTAGTCACTTTTTAAGACTACATAATATATACACTACATACATACACTAATTAGACTACCTATAAATAGGTAGTCTATATAGACTACCTATATATAAACATTGACATTCTAGCTCAGAAATTATGACAAGTGCTGATAAATCTTCAGAGACGAAAGAAAAACTGACAACTTAAATGCAATATCTTTCAATATATATTCTTTCAAATTTCATCCATCCTCTGATTTGCAAAAGATACAAAAAACAAGAAAACAAAATGAGCATTGTTATTCACAAAAGTATTTTACATAGTGTCGTGATCATCATTCTTTCTCAGGTTGTATTCCAGTGTCACGTTGTACTATAGAGGGGGTGCTTTAAATATTAAACCAGTGGGCAATCTTGTATAACAAGCTCAACATAAAATCAAAATAGGAGTTGCAAGGACATAAGATAACACAATGAATGCATACTTATCATCACACAATTTAAATGCATAATTAAATGGAAAAACTGTAGATAGTTATTTTTGTATTCATAATCATCATAAAAATTTGCTTCATTTAGAAAGGTAAAATAAAAAAGAAATTATAATTTAACAAGTATTTCTGTTAAAAAAATGTTTTATCAGTACTGAAATATACAGTAAACAAAATGTGTTAATTCTTAGGAGATTATTTCTTTAAAAAAAAGGAAAACATAATCAAAACACCTTTTGAAACAACCATTACCAATACAACCACCTTTTGAAACAATAATTACTAACAAAGCCAGGCATGAACTACCTAACACCTTCATTTTGATGTTTTGTCCTCACCTTTTCAGCAATTATTATTCTTTATACTGATTTACTTTTTACAGTACCTTTACATAGAAATCCAAATTACAACTGAGTATTGAAATTGTTCCTAACGTAAAATATATTATCCCTAGGCCTATAGATTAACTTCCATAATACATAATTTATTTGATTGAAACTTATAAATCAATTTTATTTTACTATAATTTATGGCCATAATTACCTGCATAAAATATAAGAAAATTGCATACACAACAAAAATACATTTCAAAACATAAAATAGGCATTGATTGGGCAATGATACCGGCACATAATTGGAAAGGATAGGCAATCTAATATTAACCATGGCAGTTATAATAAACTTAAAATCAGATTTATTAAATTAAATATGACTCTAAATAGAGAACCAGTGAAGCATGCTGCCATATTTTGGCTACAGAATGAAGATTTACAGAAAATAGACACACTAGACTCTTAATACAGTATACTTTATTGCCATTTAAATAAATATGGCTGTCCCCTTTTCCCCATCTCTATACAAAAATGTTATAGTTCTTCAACTGATCCACTTCATTATTTCACTGAACCCATTAATTCACTTTCTAATTGTTAATTTCACCAGCAGACAAATAACATGACTTTCATGCATAATTTTAATGAAAATATGGGGAAATTTTCATAATTTTTATCCAGATAAGAAGATATTGTGATAATTAAAGAGGCATTCACGAATGTTCACATTATAATGCTTGTATAATCATCCTGAGCTTGTTTTAATATGATTGGCAGTGATTCAGCCAGCAGCCTAATTAATATTGTATGACATAATGAAGTGCAACCATGGGAATGTTAGAAACAGAAAATACACAACTCAGAGAGCATTACAAAATTAATTCACTGTTCATAATATTGCAATAGAAAGTGCTCAGTATATTTGAATATAACCACATGCTTACAATTATACATATCTACAGAAGAAAAATGGTGTAAAAATACAAAACTAGATTACTGTACTTCAAATATTGAAACACTTTTATATATACTGTACTGTATGAAGCAATCCATTTACTGCATGATAATAAATGCGGAGCCCTTAGGTAAGACTTTTTTAATTCCTTGTTTCCTGTACTTATTTTTTTTAAGATCATCCGCTAATTCCTCCATGGATCATCGGAGAGCAGAATAAAAAAAAAATTTGTGTTATTATTTATCAAATAATATTGCCAAAAACATTCAGATGGAGGAGAAAATAAAAATAACATTTTATTGGTGAATGTAAAATAGGATTGCTATAAATGCTTCAAATTTATATAATTAGGAAGAAATATACATATCTTATCTTTGGAGATTTTAATGAAGCGGAGGGTGTAATAAAAATAAAGATACATTTTTATTTTTTTCTGGAATTTCCATTTTTCGTGGCGGTGGGTGCACTGATTGGCAAAAAATAAAATTTTATTTTTATTTGAAATCATCAATATTTGCAGTCGACGGGTTTGCTGAAACAAAGGTATAAAATAAAGTCTTGCCTTATTCATCCTTAAACAAAAATAAAAATCCTGAGATCTCATTCCAGGGGTTTGTTTGAATGGAGAACGTAGGTTCATGCATACACATTCTCAGACCACTGCACATTCTCAAACCACATGATTGAGATCTTGGGATTTTTACATTTGTCTGAGGATGAATAAGGGCTCAGCATTTATTATGCGACTAAAAGAATCTTGACCATAATATGAATTCTATGAAGAGTTGAGATTTTTTCCTCACACACTTACCAACATAACATAGTTCATTTACATTACAGAAATGTCAACATAATGCACAACAATTTCGTGTAAAAACAAGAAAAAGAGAGGATGTAATTGAATAATTGATTTAGAACAATATTATTATCAACTTATAAGGGGATGTAAATTACTCTTAACAGTTCATTAGTTATATGTATACTTCCCCAATTAAATCTACATAGAAATAATTAACTGGTTTTGAACAAGCATTTAAAATGCCTTAACTATTAATTAATTTTTATTTTTTTAAAGAATCAAATACATAAAAGACACTAACTTTTATGAAGCAAATATATTTAGAGTCTCAAATTTCAATTACAAAATGTATAATTTTTAGACTTTACTGTTGATTTTTTTGTCACCCATATATCATACATGGTTTACTATATCCAAGAAAAGCATTATTATATAATATTTCCATGGTTTATCACACTTTAAGTACATAGTACATAAGCATCTTACTATGGCCTCAGCTATGACTCACTGAGTAACTATGTAAAGTAAATAGCACCATGGTTTGTCTATTGACTCCGTTTATTTAGGTCTATCAGTCAAGACTATTGACTTAAGGCATCCTCTTAATACGGGTTCTACTGTAATTTATATTTTCAGACTATAGACTTATAATAGCTCCACAGTATGACTGTGTAGTAATTTTGATGTCCTTATGTAGATTTGTAGATTTAAAAAGTTTATTAATTAGAGATTAATATGCATGAATAAATTGAATTGATTGAAGTAATTAAAATACTTATTTATTCAACAGTGTAGTATAGCTACACATTGAGAAACAACACTAAGTATCACTTAATTACCGTTTTAATGATTTAAGCTTCAGTTTGGCAATGTATACGTGAGTGATCCCGTAGTGGCAACTAATCAGAAAGAATAAACATTAAACTTTTTAACAACACATTATATGCAAATACTGTACTCTACACTTTAGTTGGCATAAACCACCTGAAATACCGTATATCAAAATGTCATTATCATACATACATATACCTCATAATTCCAATTTGAGTCTGCATATAATCCTAAAACATAAAAATCTTGATTGGTCTACCTGCTACTGCTTATGTGGCAGCTCATAAACAAATGTATATCTAGACAAGCTAGATCACAGTTACACAGTTCAAGAGACTAGGTCGTGAATGTGTGGAAATGCTACATTGGCTGCAATAACCAATCATCAAACAATTAAATTTTCTCAATCATTATAAGAAACATTTCATATAATTTTAAAATATGAAATAAAAATTCTCTCTTTATTTTATCTATATTAATTAAATTTATGCTGACCAATACCAGTTAGTTGGCAATTCTTAATTAGAAAATTCATCAGTGATTAGCCATCAAGCAAGCAAGGCACTACATTTTTAAAAGTTTTTAATTACGCAATTAAAATCCTCTCCTTTATATTATTCAATTTGTTAATTAGCAATGTATATCATTAAATAGCCAACACCATCATTAGATAAAATAGTTACTTGTCTTACTATATACTGTGGCCTATAGTTGTCAAGGTCAATGATTGTCAATTTTGTTTGAGTTTATCATTTGGTTCAAATCTTTAAAAAAAATTAGAAAATCACTCAAGATTTTCATAATCAATTCTTAAATTTCACAGAGCTGTTTATATTTTAAGTAGTTTTGTTGCCTCTAGATACATCCTTAATATGAGGCCAGGAAACGGTAGCCCAATTCCTACATATTATAGTAGCGTTAACGTCATTCCTTGTTCACATGTAGTAGTATGGTGGCGAGGCGATTGTGCCTACTATGAGAGTTCCTGCTGGGCATTGTCATATTCTACCACCAGACGTTTGATAAAGCTTAGTTTTCCATGCAGCTCATCAAACCTTGCCCTTTCTGCTTTGTACTTTTCATCCTTAAATAACAAAAATGTTAATAAAAACAAATCATGTGTCATTAACACAAATATACAAATTCATTCATTAGAGATTATCCATTTTTTACAATATTTTTAAAGGAGTACAAACAAATCTGGGGAAGGGGAAAAGTATGTACTTTTTTTAAGAGAATGAGAAAATAATGATAACAATCATTTTTATTGTTTGGAGGTTTGCATGGCGAAGTATTAATATATTTAATGTTTGCGGTACACCACATACTGTAGGTAGTTTTGAAAACGATTTTTGTTTGTTGAGAGTATGTATGGTGTACCGCAAGCATTAAATATATTAAATCATTATTTTATTATGTGCTCGCTTAGTGGGAAAGGGGCCACAGAAGTTTGATAAGGAGGCTTATGTTTTAGAGTATTACATAGGTTGGATATTAAAAATAATATGCATGGTGATGGGACATTTTACAAGATTTTAAAGTAAATAAAATATGAAATGACATACCTCATGTATCTTTTGATATTCATCCAACACTTTCTGTTCTATTTGTTCATACTCACTGCTATCAACATCCACTTTACTTAAACTCTCCTTCAGGTAACTAAATTTCATTTGCACATTTTCTATTTTCTTGTAAACATTTAAATACTCTTTATACTCTTCATTGAAGACATTCTTATATTTTAGTCTCTGCTCCGGATTGGTAATTTTTCTAAAATTGCTGAAAATAAAGAATAAAAGAGTTATATCATAAACATTAGTTTTTATAGCGCCTAACATTAATAAAAACTTGAGGTGTCTGATAGCAAAAAAGACAAGAAAAAAGCATGAACAATTAAAGATTAAAGTAAATTTGATGTCTGAAAATATGTACATATTGCCCACTATCATACGCATGCACTAGATGCAAATTAATTAGTTTGCATGTTGTGTATGATTGATTCTGTATCTAATGACCAGGGGAATAAATTAGTTATTTACATATGACTGAATTGTGTTTGATAACAATTAATGAATTATTGAAAAATACAATATGGTGTCACGCATTCTCATTTTAAATATTGACATTGATTTTGCACAAAGACAAACACTGTGTTGTGAATGGCAGTTACTATGACATAAGGAATGGTAGATAAATTGGTAATGAATATGTATAAAGGTCTATTATAATATATAATCAAGTGTGCATTATGCCTATATGTACCTCATATACTCTGGAGTCGACGAAGTAGAGGATACACATTCTGAGGGTGAGGGCGCATGTTGTTCTTTGTTACATTCTACGAATCCATTATCAGGTTTTGGAGAATTTCTACTTGTGCTAACTTCACCAGGGGATGAAGGACTGCATGATTTTGAGTCATTCAAGTTTCTTTTGGAATGTGCTATTCTTTGGATCTTAGGCAATTTAAAATCGGTAATTTCTGGCAAGATTGGTCTTTTCTGTAAAAAAAAAAAGCGCAATGTATTTGTATATGTACTCTGAGCTGGTTCATAAAAAAAAATTACATATATAATTTCTGTTTTAAGCTTTTATCAATTTACATACATAATTAGATTTAATAAAATTCATTGGTAGGAGAATAACGTATGTATGTGTTAAATGAATAAATCACACAATGAAGACACAAGCATTTCTTTATAAACAATAGTATACGAAGACGTAGGACCTACGACAGGCCAACAGAACTGCTGGAATATGTGAGATATCAACATGAAAACGGGCATGGAAAGTGCCACGTCAATATTTTTTATAAGTGCCGCTCTTGAATAAGCGCCGCACCAAAGCATCCAAACATTTTTTTAGATGCTTCAGCGCTGCGCTTATTCGAGCATTTACGGTATGTATCTCTGAATTAATGACTGTCGTTTTGTAAATCCGTAGCAAGAACATTCAAAAAGCAGGGCTTATTATTAGTGAAACAGTTCATTGTGTTCAAAGTCGCAGTAGGACATGAAGGAAATTAAATACAATAAACAAATGAATAAATGTAATTTACCACAGCTTGTTTAACTACTTTGCTTTCTTTGTCAACACTTGGAGGCTTTGGTGGGGTCTTCAGTTCACTCGGTCTTTGATTTGAATGCTTTTGCAATTTCCTGAGATTTAAACAAACATTATAAGACAAGGTTAATTAATTTCATGTAACCATTTCCAGGCTGGTATTGTTAACCGATTTTGTAGTGAAATGTCATTACCTGTCTGTTCTTGTAATTGAGTAGACTACACATTTTTTCTCATGCTTACAATGTATTAAAAATTTAAGTATCCTGAGTTATCCATTCTATGATTGACTATAGTACAAATCCCCAACACATTATGCATTCTTTATTGAATGTTATACGATAAAACTTGTCATCATCACATTTCGTTGAAGCACAGCTACATACTATACTGTGTTTTAGAGCCCACACTTAACTGATATACTGTAAATACCAACAGACGTTCAACTTAAGAATTTAAATAATACAAATATCCTTATTCTGCTTTTTAAGTACAGAGCATTGAGAGCTTGCTTATATGCGCTATATTAAGCTTTGTCCACACTATCAAATTTTCCTTGACAAAAAACTGTTGTATACCCATATATAGTCATGATGTGCCTATATATGGTCATGACCTGATGATGACATAATTAATGTCGAAATATTAAATCCCAACACGATGGCGTGTATTTCAATACTTGGAGTATGTATTATACTTTCTTATCTGAGATTAACCAGTGGACCTTTCGGTTTTTGTCATGAAATAGCACAGATATTCAAAGTTTGCATTTCAGATACCTTTTATAAACCATAAACTTTATCATGACCACCAGTGGGCTGAGCATTAGAAAGCTATTCATGATGCATGAACTTAGAGTGAAGCCTCATTCAGCTAATAGGGAGGTTTCGCACACGGTTTGTGTGATGGATACGTCATCATTTTGACGTCATACGCCGGCTGCTATCCGCTAAACGTGTGGACGATACGCATATCTCACTCACTACACGTAAGTGAAAAACGCGTAGGGGGATATTTTAGATTTCTAGTAGGATCTTCGTTTATTTTTTCACATTTTATGTAAGTGTAAAAAATAAATGTATCTTTAAATACGTATGTGTCATTTTTGTGACATTTGAAGACAGCAAATTAAGATAGGATGCGTCTCATTCTGGGGTATCAAAATGTTGGTGCTTTGACCTTGGTGGTGTCAGGATTTTGTGCAGGCCTAGGCCTACTTGTAGCCAGGCACTTTTGGGTCATAAACAATAGGGCCTATCACAAAATAACCAACACTTCTGGGCAACAAAAGAAGTATTTTTCGGCTACGATTTCCAATTTCCAAAACCTTACATATAATAATAAAACTTTGAGAAGCATGATGAAAGAAGAGAGAGTATAGTAAGCCTAAGCTAAGGCCCTAGGCTACGCCTGAATTGCGCTGTGATTGCGAAAATATCAGAATGGCTACGAACCGTTACAGATAGCTAAACGTATGCGTACACGTACTCAGTTGCGTGCGAAACCTCTCTAATACTGAACAATGTACTGGGTATATTAATTTCATATTATTACTGTAATGTCACAAAACATTATAATAGTTTATCAATAAACAGAATGAATATTAAAGGTAAATCTTACGCTTTAACAATATCTCGGTCTGCACTGGAATAAAAAGACCAGTCTTCCTTGACTTCATTGTACATGTGTCTTTGTAATGAGTAAGTATTGTCCTTTAAGTAAGCCACCTACAAAAATAAAAAAAGATATCAACTAGTATAATTTTATATATAAAAATAATAGGAAACAATAGTATTAATGATTAATTTGTTGTGTTGTATGTAGGAAGACCTCCTGACCATCGTCAAAAAGAGCAAGATGAAATGGTACAGCCATGTAACCAGAGCCAAGACACTGTCCACATCCATCCTAAAAAGGTACCACCCCAGGCAGCATGAGAAGAGGCAGACAGAGGAAGAAGTGGGTAGATAGCATTGCCAAATGGACTGGGAAGTCCTTTGCGGAGACTCAGATAGTGGCAGGTGACCAAGAATCCTGGAATGAGCTGGTCAGGTGCTCAAGTGCTCAGCGACCCTACGACCACACCCGGTCACAGGACCACTAAGCAGTACCTCTTTTGAGTCAGCTTGCTCTGAGAGTCACCTTCTAGAAAAATTGTTAAAAAAAGAAAAAGCCACTTAAATGTTGACATGTGCCAGGACATTAAGTGAGCTGTTTTAAAACATCTTATTGTATAAACATGCATGGCAAAAAGCAGTTGTAAGGTAAATTTCATTGAATCAGTTTTATCTGAAAATATTATTAAGTTCACTTAAGAGGAATAATTTACCTGTTGCAGAGTAGCACCAATTTTTTCTTTTGGGTTGGAAATTCCGTCCTTAGACAGTTTGACTAATAGCTCTACTTTTTTATAAGGCCTGACAGCCAGCCAATGGATAATATGTTCCCTAGAAAGGAAAAAACAACAGAAGCATAGTGTCGCAATGAATATGTTCAAGACAAAGGGTAACAACTAAAAAAATATTGTACATTGTTCATTCACGAAAACATTTATCAACATGAATATAAGATCAGTATGACCAATGGTTACGCTTACGCTGAATCACTTGCAAACATCATTAGAGCACATCAGACCATGATTAGACTGTGCAGTGCATGACCTTGTGACATAGTTAATTTACATACAAGCGTTGTCACGTGTAGCACAGTAGATAAGCAAACAGACCTCATATGCGAGGCAGAATGAACAACACTGTGCTTTAATCAAGACGTTGATGTGTAATGAGCCGACGAGCTTAAATGCGAATAAACATTGGCTTGATATTGGATATTTGTGTGTGATCTTCATTTATTGCCTGGACTTGACAGATTGTAAGGAAGAGATGTCTGAGGGTTTTCACTTGATAGTTATTGCAGTTAAAAATATAATTATAAAAAAAAAATTAAAAAAAATATTCTCTACACAAAATCAAATGGCATTTGAAAACAAAGAAATGGAACAGAATTAGTGGCAAAGAAAGATCAGAATTAGGTTTTTTTCAATTTTATAAATACTTTTAAATATTCTTGTTTTATTCCTTTTTTTAAAAATAATATTATATAGCAGACGACGATAGCATGTAGCGACTTTATGGAAACCAGGCTTTCACTTCTTTCAATTTAGGCCTCTGTTGATTCAGTCACCAAATACCACTCATAACAAGTTATTGTTTTTTTGGGTTTTTTTTTTCATATCTTGGCAAATCAGGCCTGATGTTACCATCAATATTGATGAGACGCAGCCACAATATTTATACTTATATAATTTATAAGATATGAAATACTCGCGCCTAGTGCTTAAACACAGCGTGAGCTACTTCACAACCCTTCAACAGTGTAAGCTGGGGGGTAACTTAGCATAGCTGGCAGAGAATTGCTAGCATGTGGTTCAAACCCTTAACAACGATGTTCAGAACATGAATGGAAATAGCTGCACCCAACCGCCTTCCCCGATATTGTTATTTGTTATATAAATAATTATTATACACAAATATTTAAAGTATACTAAATAATGATGCAAATACCACTTACCTGCAAGAAAGTTTGCTTGTAGGCTTTGTTCCTGGACTACTAGTATTACTAGCAGAACTGCTTTGACTAGAACTACTATAACCACTGCTACTACTTGTGCTACCATTATTGCTGCTGCTGTTGTTACTACTACTAAAGTGATTGGAACTATTTGTATTGAGGGAGCCACTGGGTTTATGTGTACTTAGGCTTGGTGTTCGGTGATTCACTTTTTGCTTCCATGATGGTATTGCACTTTCAGGTTGTTGTTGAGATTGGAACTTTCTCAGGGTGGATGTCGGTGTTCTTATCTTCACCTTCTTACCTTGCTTTAAATTCTTTTGCTCGATCACTTTGGTACTTAAGGGAAGAAATTTTAAACAAAATTAAGAATTTTTAAATTCAGAAACATTTTCAGGCTATAACACAAACAATTGTTATCTAGACTGAATCTCAAAATAGTATTTCTAACGAGGATGATTATGGAACATTATTGTTGGGACTCATATACTCATGTGAAAATATTGAAATTCGAATGTCTCTTTAAATCATATTGAATTCAATTACAGTCAAGTATACTTTTTTTATCTAAAGTTAACTATAATATTTATACATTGATATCAACACTGTGAAATTATTTCTTTTGGTAATATTATCCTCATGTCATCTTCATAATTTTTATCAACACACTCACATGTAGTGCCAGCAAGAACATCGCCATTATTGCCACATTGTTATTATCAATTTTGTTATCAATTACTATCATCCATTGCATTACTCTACATCAGGGGTGGGCAAAAAAATCGGTCGGAGGGCCAAGCTGAGTTTTCGATTTAACACAGAGGGCCGCACCCAAATTTTTATTTTTCCAGTGACCTTCCAAAAACCTCCAAGCACTGCTTTTACACCACTTTTTTCTTAGTTTCAATGATACTTTTTACATATGATCGGTGTCAGGCCGTCAAAAAGAAGGTGTTTTTTTATCCAATGTTGCTTGGTGAGCCGCACACAAAGAGTTTTTATTTCATTTTCTCGGGCCGCAAAAAAATTCGCTGTAGGGCCGCATGCGGCCTGCGGGCCCCACTTTGCACACCTGTGCTCTACATCTTCCTTCATGTATAATCACTATCATCATCAATCATTTTCATCATCATCTTCCTTCTTTTTAGTAATCACAATTCTCACATTTCTTGTAGCTTAATCTTTTTTATGCATTTCCTGTCATGTTTCTGTCCTGCTTCCTATCTATCTTTTATGACCTCTATCAATAGTCCTTTCTCTCTTATGTTTCCAATTCAGTTTTTCTCTGATCACACTTATCTTCTCTTTCTGACACATTACTTAATAAATATGCGTGCATCTGTGGACACTTTTTGTTCTTGATATTAGGTTACCCCTCCCCAATTTTGCCACTAAATTTTAAAAATTTCAATGCACTATGTTATGTGCTACTCACTTATCTATTCTGAAAAGGATGTGCCTCTCCCCTTCGAACAAAATTCTGGATCCGCCCTGTGGAGCTATAATGTTGTTAATGGATGTGTGTCTGCTTTATGTAGGGTGGTGTGGGGGTTATCTGTGTACATGCAGACACTTCTTTGTGTAACTGAAGCTCTTAATATTATAGGTTACCATGTAGCTAACATACCATGTAACAAAATTATTGTATGTTGTGTTGTGGATGGATGTGTGTGCCTTATGTGGTAGTGTATCTGTGTATATGTAGACACGTTTTGTGTACCTGACTTTCTTGAGCTCTTCCTCTGCTTGCTTCATTTTATCTGAGGTTGCTGTGTAGCTATCATCGGTGGCTTTGATTGTCACTTTGTTCATTATACAGCCAATGCTTTCAATACGATCACTATTAATTAGAAGAAAAAAAAAGATTGAAAACAATTCTACTATTAAAAATAATCTCCAAGTTAGACTAATAGCAAGGCAGTAAAATCTACAGTATGTAAGTACTGTAAGTAATGTTAGGAAGTCTTTAAGACTATAAATATAGTTTCCTTTGGGCTAGCTAAATTGTTTATTTACTGTTATAAACATTACATTCATTTATGTGCATATTTGTGCATTAGAAATTTCTGAACATGTAAATTTGACTCATAAAGCATGTTGTGATTATTATTACTTAGTACTCAATTATTTGCTTTTGAAAATTTTTAATAATAATAATAATTTTGTTTTTTATCAGTGTGTTACACTTGCATCTCAAGGTGCTGTCAACCACTTATTATTGTTGCTACTCTAGTGACAACTGCTCAAAAGATATATATTTTTTGCTGGCTTTAAAAAAAAAAAAAAAGCCTTATGTTCCTAAATATTATATCCCATAATGTCAATGTGGATTGCATCGAAGCCAATCAAGGATGAAGAGTCCAGGATGATTAAATTTTTACAAGCATAAAAGGATGAATATGTGTTCAACATTAATATTAAAATCAGCAGGCTGACAATTGTTAGGCCTGAAAAAATCCTTACTGGTACTTGTGTTGAAGGCATTCACAGCTGGCATCGGGAAGAGATGTAACTTGGATTTTGAACTCTCTGCACCCAGAAGCACCAGGCAATGAAATGGTCTGTAGCGAAACAAAGTATTTTGATTAATAACCCACTACAAAATTAAATTCAAGCATAAATATTACTAGGTGACACCTTCAGGACCAAAAAAAAAAAAAGTCCCCTTAATAGGGTTGTCCCCACAATAGGGGTGTCCCATGAATAGGGGTTAACTGTAGTGTTAAAGAATATATTTTCTTTCATATTGTGGCTAAGAAGGGGTGACCCCTTACAGTAACAGGGGTGTTGCCTTAATAGGGGTGTCAAACAAGTGGGATTCTATTATATGGTACAGTATGAAATGTAGTTACAATTGTGCTTGATTGATCCTGTTAAAGTGTTGTGCAAATAATATAAAGAGTCAACAACATATAAAAAAAAAGGAAGAAAAAAAAAAAAACAACTCACTCCCTGGTTGCTGTTAAAAGATATGCTTCCTTTCCTTTTGGGGCCATGCTATAAAAAAGAAAAAATAAAAAAGAAAGATTTAGACAAAATGTAAATTTTACATTTTACACGCACTATTCACACCAGATAAAATGATACACAAAAAGGGGGCGAGGGAAAAATTTAGCAATCCTCCTCTGCTACAGGACATTCCATCTTCTGCGTGAAGCTGCATCTGCATTACAATATCACATGTCATGTTTATTTTCCATAAGAAAAACAGACATTGCAGAGAAAAACATTAAAAGAATTTGGTTTACCAACTCTAGAGTATAGGGGCTGGAGAGTTGGTGTCATTCAGGTTTGAAAAATTGTTCATGGTTAAAGTAAACTGGAATTTTTCGAAAAATGTTAGGCCTAGGCCCCTCTACATCTACAGTACAGCCTCTTTATATATGCACGAGAGTCTTTTTTAAGACTAGCTAAGGCTTACGAAGGACCATTTAAATTTTAAAGCGCACAATGCTAGAAGAACACTAGGATAAATAAATTTAACTATTTCAAACAGTCAATCGTATTGACATTCCTTGGCATTATTTCTCACATTAACAGTGGGGGATGTTTTCGCCACCATAAAATTACCTTTTCCTATACTTTCACACTGATCGTACTGTAAGTTTGTCACATGACTAGCTGTAAACAAACATTGCCGAATCGGTCTTTTGGAAATTCCATGGTTTGATTGATTGGTATTTACGATAGGAAAGCCTGTGTAATAGCCATTAAAAGAAAGTTAAAATTGGATGATTTTAAAGTTCGCCGCAAAATTAATCTGCTAGTTAACTTTCACAAAGCAATACTGGGTCACCTTGCCGTACCAACGCAATTGATTCTACGACATGTTCAGCGGAACACACAGAATTCAACTGCAATGTGCAACTAGGGTCTACATATACCAATTGTCTCAAACAACAACCAAAGACTGGAATTCATTACCCCATGAAATCACCTGTTTACAAAATTAAGAGCCGTTCAAATCATTCATCCATAATCACTTCAATGTTCTAGAAGAAGCATAGTTTCAGTGCCACTAAAGCATCCTAACCGTGTGAACCCTAACTTTTAGGTTGTTGGATAGAATTTAGACAAGACAAGAACCAATTTTTGTCATCTAAACAGCAGCCTACGAGTTTCACATTGGCAATCGGCAATTGCCAACCATATTGCCGAGCCAGAATTGCCGTCCTTGGCCTAGATTTCTTTGCTTCAAAAACTGCTTGGAAAGTCAAAAACTTTGACTGAAACAGGCTATAGCAGACACTAAATTTCATGCACGTCGTCAAACCAAGGAAATTGGTGGTTCATAAAACAGATTTGTTTTTACAATAACTATTTCTAATAGACATGCAGTACATACGATTTGTGTACAATCGTCTTGTCTTTCTCGCCTAGTCGTTTCGCACGTCCAACACGAACCGTCGCTAGGCCTAGGTAGGAATGACACCAGCCAGTCAAGGCCTACAACATCGCCCAATTGAAGCCACGTGGGCCGCATAGATCATAATGCTTATCTTAATCTATTATTTGTCTTCATTTTACAGTATTATTATCGTATTTAAAATGTTGTTTGTTATCTGAAAACCACAAAATTCAACATATTGTAGGCCTAATCCTACCGTTCCTTTTACACACAATCACAATTGCATGGTGACTTCACTACTGACAAGTACTACATGTGTGGAAAATCCCTGATAGATCATTCTGGGCATGCGCATGGACAGTTTTGAAGCAGCCTGTGATGATACGATCGTAGCTTTTACAAAATGATATTTCCCATGCCAAAGATAACGATAAAACGAAATTTATTCGGCGATTTTCTTATGTAAAACATGCATTATACTACACTATTAAATTAATATAAGTACGACCATTCTTTCACCAGCAATATATTGATTTAATAGAGAAATTAACAAAATCACAATCTGTAGACGACGATGTAAGGTCGAGCGTTTGGAAAAATCGTAGTTTATACTATATAGGCCTTAGATCTGTAAAAAATTGCCGAGGCTGTTGACCTAATTTTTTCCAAAATTCATGGGCTGAAAAAGTAGATTACTCATCTCAATGTGTTCTTTCCATAAGCATACATGTACTTATATTTGAAGTCAATTGAAGGTCCTAGCTAGCCTACCTTGTGTAGGCTAGCTAGGACTAAGGACCTACCTAACCTCATATTCTATTCATTCTAGGCCTAGCCTAGCCGAATTACAGACGATTTTTGGACGATCGGGCCCAACTAGTGTGGACGATCGGGCCCAACTAGTGTGGACGATCGGACCCACCGACTTTCGGGCCCATTTTCTAAAACGGCGGGTAGACGTTCAGGCCCATTTTTCCAAAGACGATCGGGCCCATTTCCTCATGACTTCGGCCGCCGATAATTTCGGTCGGGCGAAATTTGTATGGGACGCCATATGGGCATCATCCCAATCCCACACCCACTATTGTTTGGAGTTGTCATCTATGTCGTGGTGTGTGTCTATTTACAGCTAATTCAAGCACAATGCTTTCATTAATATTTTTCTTTTTTTCAGGTAAGAGGGAATGTGGATTCCGGCTATCAAAGCAATATAGTCGTTGAGACGGTCTATTACTATATTAGGCCTAAAAATATAAATTGTTTGTTTGCCCTTCTTTTTTTAAAATGATAAAAAGGGGCTGGTTGAAAAGAGTTTTTTAAACACATTTTTCTATATATGTAAAGAACAAAGCAGAAAAAAAGTTTTCTTGCTTTGCCCCCCCCCCCTATTTTTTTCTCAGGTAGGGGGAAGGTGAGGAGGGCAAACAGACAAACAGCCTTATTATACTTTAGACCTTATAGTAGACGTACTGTATTATTTTCTGTTTTATCATTCATTTTTATTTATACTTAGTGGTAAAACTGTACTTGAAGGTGTAAACTAAGGTAAGTTTCTGTGAATAATTATTAAATGTAATGTTTTGTGTTGTACAATTTGATATTCAATACAGATTACGTTTATTTGGGTGGTGGTAGCCTGCACCCATGGACTAACACACAATAATGTCTAAAAGTATACATGCATTTTATTTATGTAGCAGCCTAAATGTTTATTTGTTAGACAAATATTAAATAAAATGTACGGTATTATGTAGTATAATTCAGTGTACATTAGTGTTATTTCATTGATGTCTTATTGCGTGTTTGAAATCCTGTCTCAAAATGACACAGCTCTAGCAGAAAATCCCAAACAAGGTTGAGACATTTATATTTATGTATAGTGCCTTTCTTTGCAGATACGAAGCGTTATATTATACATGACAGAGGAGAATGCATGTATATTATT
>NW_022732067.1:0-704 GCF_011630105.1 Anneissia japonica
AAGTATGGATAGTGGTATTAATTTTAAATACCCATCAAGTTTGTTAAACAGTTTGGAGTTAAATTGGTCAAAAAAAATAAAAAAAATAAAAATCTGCTATGATGCTATGATTTGAGAAAGGAGGGATGTAATATATTGATCATGACAACGCCCTCTAGAATATATTCTGGGAGTCGAAAATTAAAAGTTATGCGGAGCAGTCATCTTATTGTGGTAGTTGTTTATTTATATTCAGTTGTATTATACATGTCAAAGATAGAAAGTCTTTCTTTGATGTGTTTTGAGATGACCTGTTATAACCATTGACAAACCAGAAAAGAAAACTCGAAATCCAATCCGGATCCAAAGTCTGTTTGCGGTGACGTTATATCATGGAGGAATTTGTTTAACTCTTCTTTGGTTAGGCCTATATTTATTTCCATTTTAGAAAATATCAGAGGATAAATTAACAATACTAAATTACTATTATTTATTTATAACTATTAGTTTAATTAAATGTTATGCCATATTAAAGGCGACTTGTATAATGCCGGCATACGCCATAGCTGACACTTATTTTGCCTAAAATAACGATGATGAATACTCGCTCATTATTTTTAATATTTGTAATAGAAATTGTTTAATTGTTATAATGATCTTTTAAGTGTAATCTACGGTACTTAGGGAATATTTCTGCTGTGTTTTTTTTTTTTTTTTTTTTTTTT
>NW_022732068.1:0-901 GCF_011630105.1 Anneissia japonica
AATAATTATTCATTCACTAAACAACATTTATTTCCGTAAATGTTAAACAATAAATAGTAAATATATAGTAAATGATTATTATAACAAGAATATATGTAAATAAATTAATAATATGAAAAACGGTTAACTAGGATCTTTAATGGCAGATAAAAATATCTTTTCACGTAGGATACTCACAGGAACAACATAATTTAAATAAAACATTAAAAAGGCAAATTATCGCCATGATTAAAATATTGGAACCACGCTTCAAAAAAATATTAATGCAAATGCAATTTTAATATTAACAGACTTAGCGTGTCACTTGCTATGCACTAAAATAACAATTGTTTGTATCCACCCTTTAGAATTTTGTGCACCACCCTTAAAATTTTGAAGACATTTTCTGAAATTTCACCATTCTTTAAAAATCCTGGTGAAAGGGTTGCCATGGGGAACATAAGACAATGAAGAGGGTAAAAACAGTTCCATAATAAACAAAAAAATACTGTTCCTAAAGGTAAAATTTGACAATGTTAATGAGAACCTCAGACGACAAAAGAATTCCCCTTAAAATATGTTTTAAATGTAGTAGTAGTATCCGACGGGCAAGCAATCAAGAAAAAACTAAACTGGAACAACTCTCTCGACACGAAATGTTTAGTGTATCATACAAACGTACGAACTGACCACAAGCAATCAAGACAAGACTAGACAAGAACGACTCGCTCGACACGAAAATTTTAGTTTATTGTTAGTTTATTTACAAACATTCAAATACCTCTGACCGCAAGCAATCAAGGAAAGACTAGACAAGAACAAAACCGCGCAACGCGAAAAGTTTAGTGTATTATACCAACGAGACCGCTACACAACGGCCTTTGCTTCGAGATTTGAGCATGAAGGCAAGGCAAAAGCAGCT
>NW_022732069.1:0-1136 GCF_011630105.1 Anneissia japonica
CTTCCGACCGCAGCCAAAACAAAGACAAAAGCAAGCTTGTGTTATCTGCTTACATAAATGACTCTGCTTTTCGTGCCTCCACAGAAGAGCTAGTTTTGCGAATTAAAATTTGAATGTGTACATTTTGTGTCACACCAAAAATGATCATCAAATTTAATACTTAGACTCGTTAGTGCAATGATTTACTTCTCGACAGAAAGTTTTAATCAGTCCGACTTTGTAGTGACGATAATGCAATACTCAGGTTAGGCACACAGGGCGACTATTTTCAATACTTGGATATTAACCATGTTATATATTTCATCACGTATAAGACGATCCCTGAGTTTGAGAAGATTTTTTGAACAATTATTGACCGGGGATATTTTAGTAGTAAATTCACATGTTACGGACAATCTGAACGTAAGACGAACACGATTTTTGAAAATCCAGAAATGTATATAATGGGCATATAAGGCAACCCCACGTTTTTCATCCTACTTTACTATTTTAAGATTCGTCTTATACGCCAGAATATAGACACGATTCAAACCCAGCCATCACATCTCCGCGTTGTTGTCGTGGAATAGCATTAGAATGTTTGTCGCAACCTATCTTGATATCAGTTTTGCTTTTATCTAAAAATTGACCAATGACTTCTAATCAAAACAGAAGTGTATTCACACGGTAAATTTTATCAAGCTAAAACCTTGGTTTCTAAAAGAATCGCTACACTATCGCTACAATTTTTTTTTTAATGCAATCGTCGCACTAGCGTAGCAGTCCTCAATGAAATCGGGAAAGCTCCCCGATATCGACCAACCAATCAGCATCGACGAAAGCCGTCGGCTAAATAGCGTGTATCGATTTTGTGGAAACCATGTATCGGGGTTCATTTTGTTGGCATTGTTTTGTCGGTTCTTTGCAACCCAAACATTGGTAGCGACCCACAGGATGCGGAACAGAAGTTTAAAATATTGTATCATAGAGTTATTTTGGAATGAATCAATTGACTACCAGCCTAATTTGCCATATATTGCAGCATTTCAAGTATGGTTGAAGCTATTTGGTATTATTGGAGGTTTTTAACTTTCTTTCGATTTTGTTTAGAACAATAGAGCACGCGTAATAAATTGGTAACAAACACTATAAAAAAA
>NW_022732070.1:0-606 GCF_011630105.1 Anneissia japonica
TACCTCGTGCTCAAACACTGACGTACAAACCACGTCAACGATCGACCAAAGTGCCACTGGTCACACCCTAGGTTACCACCACTAAGGGCTATAATTCAGAAACAAATGCCCATCCTACAGACCACAGAACGTCTTAGGCCTGTTTTTCCGGATACACCGTTCATAGCCTATCGCAGACCACCTAACCTTCGTGATATATTAGTACGATCTAAATTCAAGAGGCAAATTAACTCTTGCGACAACCATAATTTGGGTAGTCATCTTTGTGGTTCATCATGCAAATCATGCTCCTTGCTTGATTCTACACAATCATTCAAGAGCAACCAAACAAACCACATATTTCGGATAAGGCAATCAATTAATTGCCTCACCAAAAATGTCATTTATCTCATTACGACAATATTTTGCTAGCAGTGCAATTTTATTCCCTGAATTCGACCTCAAGGTAGCTTCCTCTCATGGGCCATAGAGCAAAGAAACAGCTCTATGCATGGGCTAACGGTACACTGTGGGTGATCAGTCAAGCGCGTAACGGCTTTGAAACAGTTCATTTGTAATTTAGGGGGTTCCACAACTACAAATTAAACGCCATAACATTTTCATATG
>NW_022732071.1:0-1181 GCF_011630105.1 Anneissia japonica
TTTTGGTCCACTGTCAAAAAATTCACACCCACCCAATAAAAATCCTGCTTACGGACCTGCAACGAAAGCAACTTAGCTCAGTCGGCTAATCTGGTGGTAGCCACCGTGTGTGCGCTGAACTGTGGAGATCTCTAGGTCCCCAGTTCAATTCCCATCACTGCCTCTCCTTGTTTTTCAGCTGTAAGGCTGAATTATAAGTTACACTAGTGCACCGTCTTTCGGATGAGACGTTTAAACCATTGGTCCCGTGTGCATTTATGGCCTATGTGCACGTTGAAGAACGCAGTACACTCTTGGAAAAAGGAGTAGGGGATTTTCTCCCGGTGTACTGTCCAATCATCACCAGAAGGACCCCACTGGAAATAAGTGGGCTATATTTGGTGTTTACGCCGAATACAGTAAATCCAATCCATGCACAGGCTGTTTCTGTTTATTTTTCACATAATTGAAATAAGTTATACAATATAAAAAATAAGGTAAGGTATTGTTATTATTTATTATTATTAATAGTAGACAGCAATAATAAAAGGTAAAGTATTGGTGTGAAAGGAAGTCATAATCACCAGATAATCTGTCGCATGCAACGTAGTAGGCCTAATAATTATCATTTAACATACATGCACACATAATATATACACACGGACGCACACACACAAATACACAAGCATCGGGGAAAAAAGAGAAAATTAAAAGTAATAAGAAATAAAGTTAAAAAACAAAACAGGATACAACACAAAGAAAAAAGAGTGGGGGGTACACAGGAAATTGGATACTAATAACAGTACTGTAATAATAATAATGAAGCAATGAAAAGACTGTTTAGATTAAAAAGAGTGATTTTATAGACCATATACCTGAATCTGAGATTTTTTTTAGCGATTTTTTAAACTAGCCAGAGTTGGTTTGCTTTTTAAGTCGGGTGAAAGATTTTCTCATAGTTTCGGTCCTAAATATAGTATAGAATGTTGTCTAATTTTAGATGTACAGCATTTAGTGTAAATATTAGTTGCAGAAAAACGGGTATAATGAGAATGCAAGTCAGAAGGTTTGGTAAAGAGAGACATAATATGATTAGGAAGGGCATTATGAATTAAAGAATACATAAATGTAGCAGTTTGTATCTTATTGATATCAAATATAGGCCTATTTAACACTTTAAAATTAATAATTTAATAACTTTA
>NW_022732072.1:0-771 GCF_011630105.1 Anneissia japonica
AATAATTTTGATATTAAAAATATAGTGTACATAGAATTGCTATAAAGCCGTATATATTTATCTAATAATGTAAGTTGATTTTACCTGTATTATCATTTTTATGAATGACTAATTGAGTATAATGAAATACTGTAAATAATTATAATAGATAAGTACAATGTTCATAAAATTGCTACAAATCAATGTATTTTATATAGGTTTTGAGGATTCTATAGTCCACTTATGACGTGTTCTACTGAATTTGACATACAATGGAACCTCTTCCTTGGGACATCTTTATTAAGAGGGCATGTCTATAATGGGACACTTTTTAGTCTGTAAATCGAGACATAAAGTCTCGCTAGCCTCTGATTGCTGAAATCAACGTTGACGCTCCACTGTGATTCATCGTACAATCACTACGTACATGACGTCATGTTGGCAAGGGGAATAGAGGGCGATCTTTATGATAAAATACCAGTACTCTGTAATTTGCGAGTGGATTTGTCATCTACTCTACACTTCCCATTTCATTAAAAAAAAATGCATAATGATAACTATCATTATTACATCGTGAAAATTGTTTTGCACCTATTATCTATTTTGTGAATAAATAAACTAAATTGCTACAATTCACTACTGTATATTTTAATATGACTCAGTAAGACCACAATGATGCCATGTTTTATTTTTTGTATGAACTTCACTTTTTATTTAAGTACTTTTTTTTAAATATGTATTTATTAGTATGCCTTAAATTTATCTATCTATCTGTCGGTCTGTCTGTCTATA
>NW_022732073.1:0-1677 GCF_011630105.1 Anneissia japonica
CTTGATCTCATTAATAATATCTTCCATGATCCAGTTAGTAAAGAATGACTAAAAAATTCGAGCAAAAATAGGGGTTAACGAAATTGGACGAAGATCATTAACGTTAGACGCATTTCGAACCTTTGGAATCGGGACGATTGTAGCTGCTCTTTCCAGATTTCAGAAAAATGACCTTCATGTAAGGCTGTATTGAAAATATCAGCAAGAGGAGGTGCTAACTCAGGTGAGAATTCTCTGACTAGTTTTAAGGGAAGGTCTTCTGGGTGACTCGATTTGTTAACTTTCAAACTACAGACGGTGTTTACCTAATGACATTAAAATTATTGAGAGATGCTTTTGTTTTAAACAATTATAGTCATGCTTATAAAAAGGACCCTCTAATATACTGTAGCTTGTGTCATCTATCTCGTTGTTTAGGATGAATGTTGCAGTTGTATCACTATTTTACGAAACGCTGAATTTTGAAATAGATGAACAACTTAAGCAGATAGAAGTTGTTGGTTTGTTGGGTAAGATAGTGTTATTGTTATAGTTTTTGTTATTGTTGCTGTTAATAGTTGTAATTGTTATTACTATTGATACTACTATTGATATCAGTGGCGGATTCAAGGGAGAAGCCGGCCCGGCCCACACCCCATCATTTTTTCAAAATTAAAAATAAAATGGAGAAAAGGGGAAAAATATTAAAATTGAAGTCTGAGAGTGCAATTTTCTGCCATCTTGAGGTGCTATAATCATAATTTTTCTTACCTCAGCTACAACATTTTTTTTACCTCAGCCCCAACCAGTGGGGCTAAGGTGGACGGACCCTCTATCGGTGAAGTCCCTCGCTAGGCCCCCCTCTAGATTTGAATTCCTGGATTCGCCACTGGATATTGTTATTGTTATTTTTTTATTCTTATTGTCACCATGAAGTTATAATGTTGTCGATTATAATTTTATCCATTTTATATTCATTTTGGATTGGCCTATGTCGTACAATATATTTATTATTTTATTATTTTTTTCAGCGAGCATTGGTGGTACTCTTGGATTGTTCACAGGTGCAAGTGTTCTCACTTTTGTCTAGGTCTTTAAATATTGCTATGATGAGGGTAAATTTCTACACAGAAGACTTAAGAATAGGAATAACAACCAAGTTGGAGATGCCGGTGTCAGCAGGCCAGCTCAAAACTCACCTAGCAGGGAGTTGTAAAACATCTCCCTGCACTGAGCATGGGCGATGCACACAGCATTCAATGGATTACGACACACAACAAATTGATTTGAGAGGCCATACATTTAAAAAAAATGTATATATTAATGAGGTAATTTTTTGAGTTGGGAAAAGATAAAAAAAAAAACAAAAAAAAACAAAAAAAAAAACTACTACTTTAGTACTACAGAATTGGTAATTTAACAACAATAGCATGATACTTTGTAAACGGGCCACTATACCGTCACCGATAGCGATCCCTCCGTGCATATATAATACTTCAATTTAATTTATAGTAGAGCATAACGTTTTTTAAAGATCTAATATATTGCAAGAACAATTTTGTTTTTAATATTGCAAATAAGCATGTTAGTTTGTTTATCAAACCATAGAGAAAATATTCTGTTATATTTTCTTTATGATCAAACGAGTTACAATACTACCGGTACTTAACCCAGCAGGATATAGATAAAAATAATTAA
>NW_022732074.1:0-755 GCF_011630105.1 Anneissia japonica
ATCCTTCGATGCTCTCGAAGTCTCCGACCGTTCCCATGGAGAAGTCACCGTCGAGGTTGAGGTGAATGTACATCCCTTCCAACCTCTTCCATTCGGACGGAACTGAGTCCGTCGTTATTCGCACGGAATCTTCCTCGAATTCCAGCAAGATTCGGTGCCACCGACCGGTAGACACGAGGCGTTTTTCGTTGCCGTGAAACATCCGTCCGGAACCCGCGTTTATGGACACGCTCACGTATCCCGACACTAGCCTTACAGAGACGTGGTCGTTTTCCCCCTCTGCGGTGAACACGTGTCCGTCGAGTTCATCCAGTTTGATTGAGAACGATATGATTCGAACGCGGCCGACGGTGGGCATCCGGGATTTCATGTCGCGTATGCGGAAAGATCTGTTGAATCGGTCCACTGCTGGGGTCGAAGGTCTTTCGGTCGGTTGAGCATCCGTGGTCGCGTTGCACTTTTCCAAATTATCCGGCTCGACTTCAAAACCGTTGACGATCAGAGAACTCACCTTCCCCGCGGCGGTCACGTGGGTTTCGCCGTTGCTGCCCAGCATGTACACACCTTCGCAGAACTTCGTTCCGTTTCCCACCGGGAAGGGCTTTGTCAAAGTCGGAATCCCGTCCGTCGTAGAGAAGATTTGGTTGTTTCGTATGTGGTATGCGTATCTCGTCCTGACTTTCGGAGACAGAGTCGGAGTTACCGACTTGATTTTTTCGTTCTCGGAATTCGATACGAGCAACCTCATCTCGTCG
>NW_022732075.1:0-1061 GCF_011630105.1 Anneissia japonica
AACGTTTTAATTGACACCCGACCACACCCACTTTGCTCTCATTGGGAACCTTGTCCCCCCTCCCCAAATTGTATCTTGCACCTCACTTCCCCCTACCCCATATTTCAGATGCTGGCGCCACTTTTTTGACCCCGAATATGTCCCTTAATAGGGGGTTCTACTGTATATTTTTAGAATGTAGTGACATGTACATGTAATACTTTCATATTTGTTTTATATCCTAATAAAACCTCTTGTTTCATCTTAAATTTTAATCACTTTTTATGAATTTACAGTTCTGTGTTTTTTTTCTCTCTGTTATGACATGCATATTTTTTAATTATGTATGATTTCTAAAAGGTTTTTCTTTACATGTTTTTAAAATATGGACTTAGACTCTTCCTTTTCTATGGTTCCGTTCATATCTTACCCACAGATAGAATACTTTCCCATATGTAGGCATATAATGATATGGTGGGATAACACAATACAAAGAAAGTTAAAAATCAATTAAATAAAAAGCCTTTTCACATGTCTCCGGCCCGACCGTTTATCGTTGTCTCACATCACATGTGGTACTGACATCAATAAAATCAAGCACATCTTTGCTATAACGGCTTTGCTTGAACCAAGTTCAAAGAAAATTTGCTATACAGTAATATGGGCATAATGCGCCATGAGCATCTTTGAGGGCCACCGGTGCATTATAAATGTCTGTTTATTATTATTATTACTGTATTATTATATTAGATTCATAATCTCAACTTACTCTGCCACCTTTTAATCTTCATGCACCACCATTTCTTGACAAAATATTTACAAATTATAAGAATTAATACAAGACAAAATACATTAAAACTATGATCGTTAAAATATGTTATTTTATTTGTTCTTTCTGCATATTTTTACATCACATGTACAACTAAATAAAAACTCTACACTACACACAAAATACAAACACTTTATCCAGCAATTTAGAAACTTTTATACTCTCACACAACACTCAATAAATATAAATATACACAGATCTATTCACAAAAACACTTTAAAAAGATGTGATACAATGTAACACAAACTGGCTG
>NW_022732076.1:0-591 GCF_011630105.1 Anneissia japonica
AGCCTAGGCCCAGTTGAGTCATAGCGAACGTTGTGGGCTGGCATGACACGGTTGCTGTACACATTAAAAGGTTAAAGTTGAAATCATGACCATTCAAGGGTTTTATTATGAGAGCATGATCCGGGGCAGCAAGATTATTAAAAATTTACGAAACCTGATTTATGTTTTATTTCTTTACTTTGTTTTCATTTTGGATTTTAAGTTTTTCACTTTTAGTTATAATTGATATATAATGTGTAAATGGACAAAAAATAAATAAATGAGTGCACATGAATCAGTGACATATTTGTACATAGCATTTAGAATTCTATAATACACTAAATCACTGCTGATTTCAAATGTGTTTCATAGCTTGTTTATGTGATGGTCACTTGCTTGATTGTGAAAACTGAGGTGCAAAGAAAACTAACAGGTTGAAGAAAAATTATAAAACAAAAACTATAAGGTTTCGTTTAGGTAGTGAACTTTTTATATATTTATGTTCAAAATTTATATATGAATATATCATTACTGCGAAGAGGTTTAGAGACAGATGATCAAGATTCTTTTATTGTCACTTGTGGAAACATTCAAAAGTAAAATTATTTTCCT
>NW_022732077.1:0-837 GCF_011630105.1 Anneissia japonica
TAACCAATCAAATTATTGGCAATAATAAGCCCGTGTCTAGCCAGGGTTCCAGGCTCTAATTTTGGATTACACACTTTTTATTGCACGCCATACATAATTTATTTGGCGTCCCATACTTGATTTTTCCGTCTCAAAATTAACTTGCTCGTTGGTGGCGCTGTCCAGAATGAGAAAAAAATAATAAGGGACTTGTGGCAAGACTAACACGTGTCCTACAAACCCACCTCTTGTCCCATAAAGTCACATGTTTGCGTATGTTTTCACACTGTCAATGTGAGACTCTAGCAGCAAATATCCAAAGGGGTAGGGGGGGGGGCGGGGTGGGAGCTTAGCGGAAACGTTTTTATAATATTATCTTTCACCCATTACTTCATTTAGAATCTTAGTGAAGTTGTTGAGAAAGTTGCATCGTTTCTTGGGTGGACGATCCCGGACGGAAAGTTGCCTGAGCTTCTTCAGCACTGTTCTTTTGAATCAATGAGGTCAAACAATAAGGTCAACTATTCTGAGGATCCTTTGACAGACACCGACATAATTCCATTCATGAGAAAAGGTTAGTTAGTTTTAATTTTGTTTCATCTCCGTTGGAGTACATAAATTAATAAATTATATATACAAATACGTAACATCTTTTTAAGCTGAAGTTTGGCTGTGAATGCTTAACTAGCCTACTCAGAAAAATATCTGACCATTTATACTATTAATAATATTCATAATAATATCACTATGCTGATAAATGTGCATTCACACTGGTCATATTTTTTTTTCTAATGCTCTGTTTACACCATCATGTTTTATGTGACAAATACATTTGGTTAGTTTATAAATATGTGATTT
>NW_022732078.1:0-1337 GCF_011630105.1 Anneissia japonica
ATTTCTCATGATCTTTTATCAGCGATTCTCAGCAACAAGAGATCTAATTAATAATGTGTGATGTAGGCCTACCATAATAAATTAACTTTTAAACATTATCTTATATATTTACTTTACTTTGCCTAATTCAAACCAGGGGCTGAGAACATTTGAGAAAATAGTATTCTCTAGATGACATGACATTCTCAGGCCTATATAGGCCTACTAAAATTCACCATCACCACCCTTATAGTCAAAATGAAGCGCCAACAAATTTCTCACGATCTTTTATCTACAATTTTCGGCAGTCATAGAAATCTAAATAATCTGTGTGATGTACCATAGAAAATAAAACTTATAAAATTGTCTTCACATATTTAATTTACTTTACATACTTAAAGCCGTGAGTCCACACCCATCTCAGCCCCACCATGGCTCTTTCGCTAAAACCTGGGTCATTTATGCAGTTCATTTCAACAATTTTCAAGCATTTGACTTATGAAAGCATATTGCCGCCGAAAAGTGGGAGAGGGGAACCTCCTTAAAATATATGGGTCCCCATCTCCCATGATCTGCGCCCATGATGGCATCTCGAATTTTAAGTGGTTCCTAACGTAATGAAAAATTAAATATTTATTACGTATCCATATACCGTATTCACTACTAACTAACTAACGAGTTTTATAATCTATAGAGACAGTAACAGCATGGCAAATGATGACAATTATTTCCTACCAAACGTAGCTTATGAAAATTACATATAATTCTATTTTACTCTGGGGTGTTGACCCGCTGCTATAATACCACAATACGAAACAGAAAAAAAACCATTTGTGTATTCTAAATAGAAATGCCTATAAACAAACATCACACAAACTTTGTTCAATTGTCTCCCGCGTATGTTGGTACTGTCATTAACTTTTGTATACTTTCTTGTTTTCAATAGATTTAAAAGCTAAGTGATACCGTTTGGTTTGTAGTATATGAGAATTTAGATTAACTAAGATTTGTTTTATTAATTTCTGGAGACTTTATATAACGACAAGCAATCGATGTAAACAATCCGTACGATATGGTCCCGCATCAGGGGCGGATACAGGACTGTTCATTGTGAGGACGATACCAAAATGTTAAGATGATTTTTAATCAACCATAGCCCCACCAATGGGACATGATCTTCACAGACATAGTGGTGGTTGATAAATTGATATCAAATAAAAGTTTAATGTAAGCCAACTTAATGGCTATTATTTCATGGTCATAAAAAACATGTTGGTACAGCACCATATTTTTATTTGATTTATTAAGCTTCATCACTACACACACAACAAGCAAAAATAACAAAATAACAATACAGA
>NW_022732079.1:0-841 GCF_011630105.1 Anneissia japonica
AATATTAGGCATCGTAAAAAAAAGACAAAATAAATAAAATTAATACCCATGTTGATGTTTGCAGTAAATAAGCCCACAACATACCCATTCATTCAGAATGAGTGTGCACGTCTTTGAAAAAAAAGGTTATAGCACACAAAAGAAAGCAAACATAAAGGCTATAGCAACAACAAAGTTAATTTTTTATTATGATGATCAATGACTAAATTAAAATGAAAAGTAAGTGGACGTTCAAAAAAAAGCACCATCTCGCTAAAATAAAGCCGAACAACTCCTACCACTGAAACCATGGCACATGTTTGTATGCTGAACAAGGCAGTCGGCTCCTCCTTGCGAAGCAGCAGCGCGTATACATTCCTGAAGGCGGCGTTCAAAGAATCAGATCAGACACTAGCCGTCTACATTCCTGAGTTGTTGGCGGCGTTTAAAGATGTGACTGACCTTGTGTCTGCTTTCCCCATGTTTCTCCCTATTGTGGGAACCTACTTGTGTGGGAACGTTTCTCACTGAATTCAATGTTACTTGGCAATTTGCAGTATTTCAAACAGTTTTCTTCCGTTCATGAAAAAGTAACAGTACAATTATTCAAGTTTGTGTATTAGGCCTAGGCAGTATTATTCCTGAATAATAATAATAATAATATGTAGTAGGCCAGGGTTGCACATCATCACATTAAAAGTTTGTTGCACTAGCTTAGGCTGTAGCAGGCCTACACACTAGGTAGGTCTAGGCCTACTGTTTGTATTACTGTGTAGGAGGCCGTTGGCGTTATATGCAAGTATTTTCCCTTTACTATTTCTTATCTAGGCCTGTTGCATCTCCTTAATTTTTGATTATTTAT
>NW_022732080.1:0-776 GCF_011630105.1 Anneissia japonica
ATCAGGACTATAAATTTAGTCTAGGCCTATGCCAGGACTAAATCCTTCGAATTCAATCAGATAATACCACCAGTTTAACAATGGACTAACAAATAATGCCATCACAACTGCGATCAATTTTGTGTTGTGTGACTATAACACAATTAATTCGACAAGTTCAAAGTTACGAGATTACACTAAGCATTTGAACTATAATTAGAATTACGTAACTTTAACGTGCAAGTAACGACACTACTATGTATTCAAAAACCTATTTTAGAATAAATTAGAGCTGAATAAATAAAGAATTTGACCTTAGACTGTTTAAGAAACTAAAATTGGATTTACATAACTTTAAGGTGCCAGCAAGTTACGACACTACTACCGGTATTCAAATACCTATTTAGAATGAATTAACTCTAATGTGCATAATTTATAGGCAAAGGTATGTAAACCTCAGGATATCTGAATTCGGTTTTTTTGTTTTGTTACACTGAAGATGTCGTATTGAATACGAAGAAACATATTTGGTTCTATTAAATGGATTTGTGTTGCTCTTAAATTCGTCTTTATACTACTTTCTGTTCGGAAGTTTGGTTGTATTGTACATGAGTTTACACACACCTACGATGACCCACAAGGGACACACTGCAAAGAAAAAGAAATGCTGCAAACAAAAAAGAAACGCTGCAAACAAAAAAGAAATCATGGAAACAGAAAAGAAACGCTGCAAAACAAAAAAGAAACGCTGCAAACAAAAATAGAAACGATGCAAACAAAAATAGAAACGATGCAAA
>NW_022732081.1:0-1676 GCF_011630105.1 Anneissia japonica
CATTCGTTGAGAGCTATGGTACACGATGCATTATTATGTCCCTTATTCAAACACTGTACTTACCTGTCTTTGATGATTTATAAATATTTCTCGAGCAAACACAGAAATCAGTACTTAATATTACCGCAATCCGCATAGATAATGACGTCAAAGAATGCAATTGTCGCGACGTGTGTCCCCTATCCAACAAGTGCCTAACCAAAGGAGTTGTATATCAGGCCACAGTCATACGCCAAGACGACAACAAAATAGAAACTTATGTCGGACTGACAGAAAACACTTTTAAGGGCAGATATAATGGACATAGTAGATCATTCCGCAATGAAAAGTACAAAAACAGAACGGCACTTAGCCAATACATTTGGAAACTTAAAGCCGGTAATATAAAATATGAAATTAAGTGGAAAATATTAGGTAAATGCAAACCATACTCCAATATCATTAAACGCTGTAATTTGTGTTTTCTCGAGAAATATTTCATTATATGTAACCCTGAATTAAGCTCACTAAACCGTAGGAATGAATTGATTAGTGCATGAAAATTTCTATTGCGGTTCCAATATACATAGGCCTATACAATACAGAGCTTCTAATCACCTCTATGAATAATAATGAGTATACTAATTAACCTGTTTACCAATAAACTATATAACAATATAATCTATATAGCAATTAACAGTTCCACCATACACGATTGTTATTCTGCAGTCTCATTCAGAGAATAGCACCTGATGATTGAGGAAGTACCTCGTGAAACAGCCTGTAGTGCAACAAAATGTTGAATTTGTAACCAAGCGTCATCTTGTTTTGATTTTATATACATATATTTATATATATATATATATATGTATATATACATATATATGTATATATATATATAATATATGTATATATATATAATGTATATTGTTATATATTTAATGTATTTGTATACGATAACATATTTTAATATTGAACAGTTGCTACTACTAACTACTGGGTCTAAAAGTTATTAAAGAAATGAGTACTTTGGACACAACTTTTACAATTAAACATTTAATGAGAAAAAAAAATCCCTGTATATTAACAGAGGGTGGGAGAATACTTTACTGTATTCTTTTACATGACCCATTGGCTGGTAACATTTAAGTATGTTTTTTTTTTTTTAGAAATGTCTGTAAATCAGTGAAATCTATGATATTTTATTTCATCTGATTTTGATCGTTTTAAATGAGCTGTTCAATTTCTTAATTGGAAGTTTTAAGGTTGTCTTTGGCAGACAGTCTAACGGTACGTCAATTACAGTCAGTGTATAGAATATCGTCGATTTTGGTAAACTGAATGCTATAATTATCTGCTTCCTATACATCTATGCCTATTACTTCTTATTCTTAATGAATATGAAGGATGTTCGTGAGAAATCACCATTAAAATAATTTACAGAATTGTTTTAATACTGTGTCCCAGCATTTCTCAATGTTTAGATCGACCTAGGCTTATATCCTTAGAATCAGTATTAGTACTACATGTATGCTACAACACTGTCATATCTACACTACTCAAATAACCAGATTCAACACTGCTTTTTATATTTTCAAAGACCATGCTATACCGTACGTAAACTGTGTCTAGCATAGGAATATTATAATACAGTCCATTAATTTTCACTGTGTCGACTACATTTTCTCGAGATTTTG
>NW_022732082.1:0-14272 GCF_011630105.1 Anneissia japonica
GGCGAATTGTAAAACATGAATGACACAATATCCCAGGGTTTATAACTTAAATGGCTAATCAGGAATTTGAACTAAATTACTATGTTACAAAGGCTATTGTTTATTGGTGTGATCCAGAGATTATAATTAAATGGCTAATCAGGGAGTCGGACTGATATCATGTTATAGAGGCCTATTGTTCACTGTTGCATTATCTGTTGCTAATTAAATATTTCTTTCTATGAGGACAAGTTGACACTAACTCATTCTTGCTATTGAGGGGGCTGGATGACATATAATTAAATACTTTTCATATAAACAAAGATTGCAGCGTTTAGTCGTGTTTGAATATGGTTTACAGCGTTTCATAATTCTCCACTTAACAGTCAATTCTACGTTAGATTCCTTAAGGGACCAGATATATTTACCTAATTGCAGGAACTTTTTCCCAACGTTGGTGGCTAGAATGTTTCCCACGAGATCACAAACTTTATAAAATATTTAACAAAAACACTTTAAAACTAAGCTACAGCTGTATGCCCAATGTAAAAAGTGTAATTAACAATCACAATAAAATAGTACTGTCAAATGAAAGAAACAAAGCTGTGGACACTAGCACAAATGCGTGTAACTGCCGTATAAAAAGCGAATGCCCACTACCCGGCAAGTGTTTAACCGAAGGCATAGTGTACCAAGCAACTGTAACAAGAGAGGACAGTAATAAGCACGAGACATACATAGGCTTAACTCAAAATCAGTTCAAAACTAGATTTAGAAATCATATTTATTCATTTCGAAATGTAAATTAGAGAAACAGTACAGAGCTATAGTAAATTAATTTGATCTTTTCATTTATAAGGGTTATATTAGTTAGTAATGCAGAAAATGGTGTGTTTTTGTTGTTTGTTGTAATTTTGTTGTTAAACAATTTCCAGGCCTACTACAGGCCTGGCCCACCCTAGCAGATAATCAAAAAATGGTGCATTTTTGTTGTTTGTTGTAATTTTGTTGTTAAACAATTTCCAGGCCTACACAGGCCTGGCCCACCCTAGCAGATAATCAGAGACAAATCAAACCAATACTCCCGTTTTGGCGGGGAGACTCCTCTTTTGGTGACCTGACTCCTGGCCAATTTATTTCTCATGTTTTCTCACATGCTCTCCTGGTTTACAAAGGAAATTGCATAGGTGTACTAATCTTAATTGTATTGTCTTATTTGCAATAAAACTCAATACAGGTATTAGGTTATCTTTCAATATTTGGCTCTGTGACAGAAAAGCCTCTCTGTGAGGGGTATGAGAGATATGGATGCAAAGTCATGCTGGCCTTGTAATATGACACTGGATCATAATTACAAGGTGTCTGGTCGGTAAAGACTATAAGCATAAGAATCATGAGATTTATCCTTACGATACATTAACACCTGTATTCTTAAAACAAACTTTAGTCGAAATTTGAACTAGAAAACTTCACTTCAACTTAAATTTGTATTTATAAACAACATAGTTGAAGTTCTAACTAGACGACTAAATCCTAGTCCTAGTTTTAGTTCAGCTGAAGACGGCTGGCAACCAACGACTACCAAACTAACCAATGAAAAAAGCAAATTTTAATAGCAGACGAAATTTTAAAGATCCGGTTACGTAGATGAATATTGAGCTGCCGTCTGTTGCTCAAAAACATATTTCTTCGAAATTCATAATAGACCATCATTCGCTTAATCAATTTTCTATAAAAATAACTATATTAATCGTTAACATAGCGAAAATATAGTCACTGAAAATTAGTTTTCTTTGGAGAATTATTATAGTTAAGCCCGAACAAGGGTGGCGCCATCTTTGTTGTTGCTACAGTGAAGCTACGTGACCGCTAAGTGAGGGGATTCCGTGCAAATCAGGAACTATTGTATGTGCCCAGCAAAAGAGGTTAATTTCAAGTTTTGAAAGCTACTAAACTTAATGTCTTTTTTCCTGAATAAACCGAAGATACATCAAACTTACTTATACAATCGTTTTTATTCTTTTCAGTCTAGCGCGAGTTACAAAAACATGTTTTTAGTGGGGTCAATATTTCAAGTCAGCGATTTAGTCTGACCCTAGGTTGACTAAAAAAACCGGCCTGCTGAGGTATCATTTTAGTCGAGGTTCGCGTCAATCAAAGTTCGTTTTGAGAATACGAAATGACGTAATTTATAAGTTTTAGCTCGAACTATGACTAAAGTTCGTTTTAAGAATACTGGGGATAGTGTTTACTGCACTCCCGAGGGGCAGTAGACACAAAATAATGGGCAAAGTACATTGAACTCAAATGAGCTAGCTACCCCTTAAAATATTTAAATAAAAAAAATCATACGTATTGACATATATAAATTATAAATGGAAATATACATATTAGGCCTACAGTATTAAACAAAAAAAAAAAAAAAAATAAAAAAAATAAATAAAACAAAACAAAACAAAATCATTGCAATGAATATTTAAGTGCACAAATGAGTACTGTATTACTACTAAGAATTCAACCCTGCAGTGGTCCAGGGTAGCTTTTATTTTGTGGTCATGAAGGGTAGAATATTACCGCCCACTACACGCTACACTATAAACAAGGAAGCAGTACAAGGAAGTTATACTACCATAGCTCCAGCAGGGCCTGGTAACAACCTCAATAGGTTGAACCATGGTTGAATCAATCAGAAAAGTGGGTTAAAGAGTCAGCAAAGAGTAATGTTGTATTATCACCCACTATATTTACTTTGAGGAAGAATAAAATACCCTATGAAGTAACTAAAAAATAAATTTCTATGGTAAGTGAATCTATACAGTATTTCAAATCTTATTGTATTGCCTCCCATTATATTTTGTAGGAGCGGTTGGCGCACCGATTGTGGCTTGGACTCCCAACCTTGAGGTTGGGGGTTCAAAACTCTGGCTGTGCAAATCGCTTGTGTCCTTGGGCAAGGCACTTTATCTATGGTTGCCTCTCTCCACCCAGGAGTACAAGTGGGTACCTGGTAGGTTCCAACACAACCTGCGCTGATTACTAGCTGCAATTTATGAAATGATAATATAATTTCATTTACTTATTTAATTTGGTGTTTCAATGTGTTCCATATGTTTGATCCAATGACCGGGGTAGCAATGTGAAGCGCTTAGAGGCCTTGTAAAGGCATGAAGCGCTATATAAGAACGACATATTATTATTATTATTATATAGTACTTCGATGATTTTAAGAATAACATGCATGAGGATGTAACTGAGCCATTCTAAACTGTAACTGAACACTTTATATTTCCAGTTGGTGTGACAGGGGAGGACATAAACAAAGGAATGTTTCACAATGTAATACCCATATAAAGTCCATAATGCCTCACTCATATAAAATGCATTTTCCTATATTTAGATATGAAAATATATAAGAAAATAAGAAAAACAAATACTATCCTGGCATGATATTAGATTTAGATTATGAATAAATCTTTAGGGTCATAATTTTAACATCTTCTTGATTTTGCATCATGTCACTAAGGTAATTATGAGATCTTTTACAATATAATTTTAAATTTTTAACACTGCTGCTACAGTTGCAAGAAATATATTCAACATATTCATTTTGTAAGTATTTTTATTTGTTTTTGTTCTTACAAAAATTAATTTATATTATGTATTAATAAAAAATTTCTGTTGTAATTTATAAATTATAATTGTACAGTAATTTTTCCAACCAAAATGTCTTTTTAATATTTGTTTAACAAACAAATTAGGCCTACAACTGCTGCAGTTGTAAGAAACATATTTAATTTATATTACATTTCACATTAAATTTATTTATATTCCATAAGTTATGCAAAAATAATAATATAAAAAAATATTAATAAATAATTCTAACATTTCATAATTTAAATTAAAAATATGTGCAATCAGAATTTTAGTGCTATTCTATAATTATATATTCTTATTTTTATTTGTTTTTACATTAAATTAACTTATATCATGCAATAATACACATTTTCTGTTGTAATTCATAAATTATAATTGTACAGTAATTTTTCCAACATTAATGTCTTTAATATTGAACCCATCTTTCCTTTTGTTTATACTGTATGTTGTACTGATGATTTGTTGTGTACAAAAGGCAAATTTCTGAGATGTATTTATGTTGGAAAAAATGGTATGAAAGAAGTGCATTCATGGGTGTTTAATATGAACTATTTTCTTTGATTCAGAAGTTGCAGCCCAATGGCATTTTTTGGAGAGAGAGACAAGATGCATAATATAGTTTACATCTTGATTGTTTTGATTTCCTGTACATCTGCTGATGTTGCATTTGTTACGAAGCCACCTGAAGAGGTGAGGACATTCCCAGGACAGCAGGTTACATTGCCCTGTGTATTGGAAAACTTACCTGAAAACCAAAGAGTTCGATGGTTTCAGGTTGAAAATATTCAGTTCATCTTTATTTCGAACAACAGGGATGTCTTCACAGATACTATTGAAAATGTAGCTGAAAATGTTTCAATTACTGGCAATGGAATGAACTTTACTCTCCTTTTCAATATACCAGATAAAATAAATTTCGGATCTGATCACAATGTTAACAAATTATATGAGTGTTCTGTAGTTAAATCAGATGGATATTCAACTGATATTTCTGCAAAATCAAAAGTCATTATAGAGAGAAATCTAAATCCAATTTGTGGAAAACTTAAGACTTTTCACTATGTCATTGGAGAAACATTAACATTAGCCTGTTTTCATGATTCAGATCCTACTATCATTACAACTTTGAAATCAGGAAATGGAAAAGTTTTGCCTACCAAATTGAATGGTTCCTACATTATTCACAATTTAAAGGTAACTAAAAACGACCATGGAGCAAAATTTAAATTTGAATCAAGAAGAAATGGAACAAATGAGATCAAAAGCTGCTCAATAGGCCCAATCACTGTCAACTACAAACCTGAGATTAACATCACACAAACATCAGCAACGGAATTCAACTGTATAGCAGAGGCTAGGCCTCCTGTGAATGAAATACAATGGATTGTGGAGTCTAGTATTCCACAGGACAGTTTCATGATTTCAAACAATGTTTTAAAATTTATTGAGCCATTGCAAGTTGATTCTGAGATTAAAATAACATGCGAGGTGGAAAATATAATTGGAAAGGGAACCAAGACTTTGAGCATTCCAACTGTGAATAATCGGGAAGAAAAGGATGGAAGTGGCAACATTCCAACTGTGAATAGTAGGGATGAAGAGGATGGAAGTAGCATCATTCCAGTTGTGAATAACAGGAATGAAGAAGATGGATCTGACAGCACTTTAGTGATTATTGTAGTAAGTTGTGTTGTGGTTGCATTTTTAATAATCCTTTTGTTCTTGATAAGAAAGCGAATTAAACATCAACAGACATCAAAAAGCAGGAATACGTCTGCTAGATTTAGGAGAGCTGATCCTCAGGTTGAACTAAAAAATGAAGATCCAAAAGGACTTGTTTATGATTATGCTGCAATCGATGTCAATGAATTCCGTGCTGGTTATCAGGAAACAGAAAATGAAATATATGTTGGAGGTGATATGTTAAACAGTGATGAGGCTAATGTAGCTAGTAAGAAACAATCAAATACAAAATTTAAGGATTTGGATCAAATTAGAGCTCAACCTAACAAAGATTGCGAAGAACTGAAAAATGAACAACAGGTTTATTCTCAAGTGAATAAACCTGATTATAAAGAGTGTGTAAATGAAATCTATCAGGGTCTGAATAATTAGAATAATGGTCACCAATGGTCACATGATAGGGTCCTGAAAATAAGGTGACTCTTCACATACACTTCACTACTATTTTATATCATTACGCAATGTTACATTGTCCTTGTTTTTTTAAGATGATCAATCAAGAAGAGCCACTTGATAATACAATGGAGGAAGAAAATAAATTAATTTTCTTCCTCCATGATAATACTTTCACTTTAAATTAATTATCCACAATATAAGGCCTAAAAAAAATTGTTTGTTTGCCCTCCAAGATACCCTCTTAATTTCACAAAAGAGTGGGTTCTTTTCCAAACAAATACATCCTGCCTAATATTGTGTGTTTAGATTAGATCTTTTGCTTTAACTTTGGAAATTGAGATCATTTTATATACTATTTCTGTATAAACTAATTTTTTTTTTCATATTACTGTAAACCTAATGGGTTTTGATAAATTTACTCTGCACTACGGAATTTCCAATAAAAAGAAAGAAAATTAATTAAAAAGACCATAGATTAAAAATAAGTAAGGCGTAACATATGTTCGTCGTTCAAAACTGGTGCCGAATCAATGTTTTAGAGCCTCCCATCAGAGCCATTAATAATAATAATAATATTAATAATTGACCGCAAATATAGTAATAATATCTAATAATATTAATAATTTTAAAAAATACTTAGACCTACTCCCAGAGCTACTAAAAACTAATTTATTTTAGTTCCCAAATATGTATATTCTTTATGTTGATTTATTAATTAAATTTTCACTACAGGGTATTTTACAGCATTTATTTATTTACTTATTATTAATTTTTTTTTCTTGAATTTTATAACTGAGGGCCATTTTTTATTTCTTGATTCAATTCTTGCTTATACAGTATTTAAACATTTGAAGATTAAAAAAAAATATATATCATTTCTATTACTGAATTTTTCATTGGGGCTATTTTTACCTACCTGTCTTATGGGGCCATTTTTTCGGGGGCCATTTTTTCCGGGGCAATTTTTTCTGGGGCCATTTTTTCCGGGGCCATTCTTACCTACATTCCTAATTTACAATCAAACAGGACTAGGCAGGTAGATAGGAAGCACACATAAACCATTATTTCAAAAACATAAAGGTGATTTACTTATCATCATAATGTCATCAGAAAGATTGACTGAACGTGACAAAGGAGTTTGTAAAATTGTGGTACCACTACTTAAATAAGTCGAAATAGATAGACCTAATCTAACCAAGTATCCATGTCATCGTTGTTCCATGACGCAGGAAAGAATGTCTAGTTTAGCCCTCATTCATATAGGCCTACACTACGAGAAGAAGGTTGATGTAGAGGAAGTGGTACATGCATTCTGAAAAGCAACCCAGACGAATACATTTCGGGATGAAAAAAATTAGCAAAAGTATTTTGAAAAGTGTACAGGAAGCTGTGCTTATATACTACATACAGTATATTGTCCTAAAGGAATCTGACTAGAAGAAAGACACTGAAATTCCTTTTATTGTTCAATTAATCAACTCTCAATAAGGTGCCTTTTTTCACTATTTAATGTGATTAATCAAAATAATAAAAAAAAGTTTAAACTTTTAGTACAAAATAATAATTGTTATAAATATTTTTAAATGTCAATTATAATAAATTCATATTTACAAAAACATAATATATAACATTTATAATCAACTAATCATATTCTAATTTTTATACATGTATTTTTCGATATTTTATCGCATTACTGTATTTTTATCGCATTACTGTAAGCCAATTTTATATGTTTTTACCTATTGGTTAAGGCAGGGGCACCGTGATCATAGCCAACAATATCGGCATCGGCTCGCTCCTATGGTTCTGGTGGTGGAACAAGTCTTCTCGGATAAGGACTATAAACCGTAGGCCCAGTGTACACAAATGCTCATGTGCACTTTAAAGAACCCAGTACATCCTTCGAGATGAGTAGGGGGTTACCCCGGTGTACTGGTTCACCCGGCCCCTGTCGTGGACTGTTATATGTGAACTGGGCCCTCTGGGAGAACAGTAATTTGTTACTGAAGAGGAAACCCAGTATAAAGAACAAATAAATAAAATAAATAAAAATAAAATTTTGTAAATTTACTCATTTTCCTTTTTGTGATGTATTGTTAATATTTTTAAATGTAATTCAATATTTGTGTTTGTTTTTTGATATTGCTCATTTCTCATTTTTTAATCTTGTAATACAATAATTTCAGACTTGTTCTGCTTTTTGTAATGTTTTCCATACCTGAATAAAATAAAATAAAATAAAAAATGATTGTGTGACAGAGCAGGTATAGATGGCATATCCTCAGTGGCGTTGCAGTCTCAGATAAGGACTGGGATTAGGTATAAATTTGCCTATATTATTAGAATCACAAAAGCTGTTCTAATGGTAGGCCAATTCATGCGATTTTCTGCACTTTATTAAATGACACTTTCAACTGCTCATACTGTAGGTATCAGTGCCTATAATGTTTTTCACCAAGGAACGTACTCAGTCTGTCAATTCGGCAGCAATTTCTATTTTATTAAAAAAAATTGTATTGACATTTTAACCACATCTTGCTGTTATTTCATTGGGAAATGGTCCAAAAAATTATGATCACGACCCACCCAGAAAAATTTCTGGATGCACCCCTGAGACCTGTCCTAGTACAGAAGTAACAGTAAGTTATCAATTTATTTATTTATTAATATTCCACTTGCTTTATACTAAATGGCACTCTCAATGCAAAGGTATTGGTTTTCATTGTGGTCCAGTTAAAAAAAATACAAAAGTGATAAATTGAAAAAGAAAAAGAATGGTATTAACAAAAAGGAATTAATTACAAAATAAAGGAGAGATCAATGAATTAAGTGAGAGCATTTAAAAAAATATATTGCATAAATCTCTGGAAATCCCTAGTTTATTAAGCTGAATTGCCAACACAGAAAGTAAAAGCTGGTATACTTGTACAGTTAATTCAAGTGAACTGACAACACAGAAAGCATGGACAAAACAAAACATGTGAAGGTAGTAGTACACATGCTGGGAGAGCCTATTTTTGTTATTGTTTTGATATATCATTGTTTTTTTCTTGTTTTGATTTGATTATTATAATCACTACTATTGTTGTTACTGATGTCATTTGGTCATTGCCACCAAAACTGTCATCATTGAAGTTTTAACACTTGTCTTATGTGCCAAAACATGTATAAACAAACTTTCTTGCAAGCTTTATCAAGTCACATATCATCAAAATCGACGTTCCGCAAACTATGGTCCAGGGCCCAAATTTGGGCCCCGAAACATTTTTTGAGGGCTGTGAAAAGCCATCTGGAAATTGAAAAAAAAAAAATATAACAAAGAGACGTTTTATCATGGAGAAAATAGTTTTTAATAAAGCCGCTTCATTGTTACAGCGAATGCGTCGCTTGCACACGCTGCTAAAGTGCCAGATGATGCGTGCTATTTGGGTTATAAGCGGGTTTTGTGTCTATACCCCGATCGTCTTGTATTAACACTGTAAGATCGAGTAAATCCGGTATGGAGGAATGATGGGATGAGTCATGAGCTAAAGATAAAAATATATATAAGACCTGTCCTAGAAAGATCACTACAGTATAATACAACACCACACATTTCTTGCACATTTCTTGATAACCGAATGCCCATGTGAACATGGGAATTCTGTATAGTAAGGAGTCTTTCAAAGTTGCGGAGTAACAGAGTGTGCATAAAAGATTTTGGAAGGAGAAAGCTATGACCTGTGTGGCTGAACTGTCTTTGGTTGAATCATGGTAGAAAAAATAACAATTTGGTTGAATCATGGTAGAAAAAATAACAATTAACAATATTGTGGGGGGGGGGGTAAACACAAATGTATGGTATTATTTATTTAATAACATAATATTTAATTTGTATACAATGAAATTTTATCATTGAGAGAACAGATAATGATGTCAAAATATTGTATATACATGGAGGCTTCATGATCAAAAGTTCTTGCCAGGATTTTGTATGTTGGTCCCTGGTGCGGCTGGGCTGCTGGGCCGCGGCTTGGTGCCTGGTATCGTAAATAGGCCATGAAGTAAAAAGATTGCGGAACGTTGATCAAAATGGTGTGAATCTAATAAATTGGTAGGAAAATATTAGGGGAAGTGTCAACAATGAGACAGTTACTTTTTACTGCCTATGCAGACTTCTCAAGTCAGTAAAATGAATTTCAGTAACCATGTCTTCAAATAGCCATAGAAAATACACTCTTACTGTAGCACCTAATAATTTGACTTGAGTGCAAAATATGGGTTGCTTGAATTACAGGTACATGATAATAACAGATTTCAAGGAAATGGGATATGATGAAGACATAAGGCCACTTTTTTCTTTGTTTTCACAACAATATAGCAATTTGACAAGCTTAAGTTTTCTAGGAACAATGTCACCAATGAACCTGATAGAAAAGTCATTGTTGTAGACTTATAAACCTATTTATTTATGGGTCTAGGTCTATGACAAATTTCCGTAGTATTTTTGTTTATTTCCGTACATCCGTAATAGGCAAAATTTCCATAGCAACCATGGATGTTCTGTAGTACTTGGGAAGTCTGCCTATGCCAAGTACGAGTTTTCTCATCCACTTTTTCCATGGGTTGATATATGTTTTCTCATCCACTTTTTCCATGGGTTGATATATGTTTTCTCATCCACTTTTTTCATGGGTTGATATATGTTTTCTCATCCACTTTTTCCATGGGTTGATATATGTTTGGATGATAACCCTGCACGCAATCCTTTGTACAGCCGGCAACTTAACACAACAAACATACATGCTATTTGCATGTTATCATTTAGGTGCATCTTCCCCCGAACTACCAGCCGTTAAGTCTATATTCATACAATGTATAACAATGAAGTAATAAAGGCTAGCATGTTAACCCGATTTTGACAAGAATAGTCATCCTTAGAACCCTCACCATCATCGCTGGACATAAACGTGTTAAAATGTAAATTGTATAGAAAAATACAAATTAAGCCTACTGTATTAAAAATTACATAATATTTCCAATAAAGATAAATTAGAAAAATAAACATACCAAAAAAAAAACCCATCGTAATGAATATTAAGTACATAAATGAGCCAATGCATACACTGTACTAATTACTATTATAAGTCAATCGTGACGTCATCACTGCAACTCCCAATGTTATTTGCCTATCCCCCACAGTCCAATCATTTTTTAATTAGTGGACGCTTGGCTTCCACTATTGAAAAATCTTCATTTTGTCACGGCAAAGACATTCTTTGACGAATGACTATCAAAATAGCATTACAAACAAGTTCTTCTAATATAATACAAAGTACAATAGTTATTTATCGTTTCAGTACTGTACTACTGATGTGTAGTTAACGCATACTACAGGAGCATAAATCCGCATACGCACAGCTAGAAATGTACAACTGCTACAACAAGAGTTGGTTATCAAAAACTAACATTAAACGATGGCGATTGACTTATAAAGCAATTAGTAGAGCATGCATCGTACACTAACGGAAAATTATTATACTTAGGTTAGATTTAATGCATTCAAAAGTTTCCTTTGGGCCTTGGAGGCCCTCAGGAAATTTTTTCAAGCATTAAATCTAACCTTCGTATAATAATTTTCCTATAGTGTACTATGCAGAGCTCTAATTGCTTATTAGGATTTAAAATCTGCAGTGGTCCAGGTTAAATTTTACTTTATGGTGATTCAGGGTAGAATTTAACCATCTGCATTTCCAAGGGTAGAGGTTACAAACAAACAAGGAAGTGATAATAATACAACATGATGAGGAAGTTATACTTCAAATATACTTTTCTTTTAACAATCATAGGTGTATAAGCAGAGCCTGTTGACAACCTAATAATAGGTAGAATATTTCAGAAAAACAGGTCAAAGCATTTATTACAACTTGCCTATATAAGAATCAATTGCTACAGATTTTATAGATCGAGGAATGGACAAAGAGGAGAGAGCTTTTGTACAGTTCTGTTGTATTGACATCCATTATTTACTTTGAAGATATATTAAATCATCATTTTCTACAGTAAGTAAACAATTTAGAGAGCATTTCCAATTTTCTTGTATTGTCACCCATAAATCTTATGTAAAAAACATTGTAAACAGTCACTCAGTAATGGAATCTCAAACAGTAGCTATCAGTACCATTTTACATTATTCTGAAAATTATAACAGTGACCTCTTAAAGAGGACTTTTATCTCCTTTTTGATGTCATTTGAACTGTGAACTTTTACTCCTGTATGATATTTAGGTGTTGTTTTTTTGTGTGTGTTTTTGTTTTCCTTCTTGGAGGTGTATTTGAATAAATATGAATAAAATTTGAATTTTAAACTTGAAATTTTTAAGAATAACATACATGATGATGTAATGAAAACATTCTACTGTAAGTGAAAAATTTATAATTCCCATTTGTGTAAAAACATTAAAAAGACATTGCTTGAAAACTTACTGTACAATTATAATTTATAAATTACAACATAACATTTTTTTAAATAAATTATTTATTTTATTATTGTTTTTGCATACCTTATAAAAATATAAATTAATTTAATATGGTGGTAAGAACAAAAAAAGAAGTGTATATAATTATATAAAGACACTGAAATTCTGATTGCACATATTTTAAATTTACAAATTAATTAAATATTAAGATTATTAATTAATATTTTTACATTTATAGTTCCTTTGTGACCTTAGGTCACAATGGAACTATTGGGATGATGCAGGTGTGAAATGTGTGTGAGTGGCTCAACATGTATGTTTGTTTGTCAGTTAGATAAAAAATGTAAGCATTAAAATATATATACTGTATATACTGTAGCCATACTACCATTTTTGAGTCTTTTTTAGGGCATTTGCCAACATTTTGTTTTCATGGCAAGAGCTCGGAAGGTATGGAACTATGAAGAACCATTATGATAGTAGTACACACTCACTTGCTCTTAGGCTAGGCCAGATAACAGAAAGCCCTATTCTTCCTAAGCCTAAAGCTAGCCCTAGGCTGTGTAAAAATTCACCAAGTTTGAAGGGCAATTTGTCTAAATTCAGCAGTTACAAATTTTTTTACCTTTCGAAATTCAGTAAAGAAAAGCAACATCTAAGGAGCAAGTATACAAGAAACTAGACCTCGAAATGATGGATGTTGGCATATGTTGAGACAATCTAAATTCTGTACTTAGCGTTCTGACATTTTCTGCTTGTTTATAATTTTGTCCTGATTTTGTCTCTGTATGGTAGGCCCAAGTAATACAACAAAATATACAAGTAAACAGTTTTTTAAATGGTGTGACTTGAATGTGTGGTTTAATACACATAAAAGTAACTTGAATCCGTAAAAGATAGCTTATATTTTCTGTAATATCTGATGTACCAACATTGTTCCACTTGAAATGAAAAATAAAGGGTGTAACTGGTCAAGGTTCAATGACCTTCCCAAAGGTCATTTGGTTCTAACACCTGGATGTGCGCTGACTCGCGGCACTCTAGTAACCAAAAACGTTGTGTTTTTGCTGTTTTCTCCTTTGAATTTCTGCTTGTTGTGGTCTTCTGTGTGATCTTTGTTGTTGCCTTTTTTGTGATGTGCCTTATTGCTGCTTATTGACGTGTAGAGACTTAAAACTAGAATTTCAAAAACCACGACGATTGCTAGGCCTAAGTTGCCGATCAACAGTTTGTTTCGTTGGCCGCTTCCACTGAGGAGAATCTACTATTTTCTTTAAGCTAAGAGGAGCCTAACACCGCCCCCAACGGTTGTTTATTTGCGAATTTGTGAATTGCATTGACCACCTGTCTGTGACTGTATTGTATCCCTGTGCGTAACGTTCATCGACTAATTATGCCTGGCCATAAATATAGTTACAACCAGCTAATTGCACTTAACAGGAATGTTTTTAATACAGGGATTCACACTCTTAAGGAAATATTCAAAAACTTCGGTATTGGAAAACGGAAAATAAGGAGGGGATGTAAGGCAGGTAAGAGAGTACAAGCACATAAGATAAAAAATTACATGGCCCGATGCCTATTACATAGAAATAGTGAAGATGGTCACGCCCAAGATGATTTGCTTAGAAAAACCCCCATGTTTCTTCCTAAAATTCTGGTCATGAACGCTCGGTCCATTCTTAATAAGGTTGATGAACTACACATGTTGATCATTGATAAGCAACCTGACATTGTATGTATATGTGAATCTTGGATTACGCCCAATACTGCCGCGGAGAGATACTCTATTGAAGGATACTATGCATTCAGTAACTGTAGACCCTGTTTTAAAGGTGGTGGGGTCCTTACTTACGTGAGAGATAACATTTCTGTTGAAATTATTTCTGATGTTGCTGTACCTGATAATTTGGAGGCACAATGGCTGTTACTAAAACACCCAAAATTACCACGTGTGGCCCCATACATCATTCTTGCCAATGTTTATTTACCGTCTGGCTATGAAGCTGTTAATGGTGGAGCTATGTTGACACACCTCCATA
>NW_022732082.1:14285-25778 GCF_011630105.1 Anneissia japonica
ACACTGTGAAGCTGCTTGGTGTTCACCTCGATGATGATTTGAAATGGAATACCAATACTAGGGCTATTGTTAAAAACGCTAATAAAAAAATGTATTTAATGTGGGCGCTTAAACGAGCAGGCCTAAATAATAAAGAACTTGTCCAACTTTACAAATGCTATGTAAGACATACTGTTGAGTACGCAGCCCCTGTCTGGCATCCAGGATTAACAACAGAACAAACAAAACAGATTGAGCGAATCCAAGAACGGGTTTGTAGATGTATTTTATCAAAGTCATTTACCAATTATGAAGATGCTCTTAACGTTCTTAAATTGGAGAGACTGTCTGACCGCAGAACCTCACTGTGTGCTAAACTTGCAAGGAAGGCTGTGGAATCCGAGCGCTTTAAACACTGGTTTCCACTGTTGGACAAGGTTCACTCTATGAACCTCCGTAATACCAAAGACTTCAAAGAATATAAATTCAAGAATGTGAGGTTAAGAAATAGCCCCCTTCCGTATATGACATCCCTACTGAATAGCAAGTGAAGTCCACAGTGTGATTTCTTTTTCAGACAGTTTCTACCGCATTAGTTATAATTGGATTAGCTCAAGTGCAATAAATAATAATAATAATAATTGAAATTGAGAATAATAATAAATAATATTTTTTAATTTTAATACATAATTCAATTGTACATAAATTAGTAATTTTAAATAATATTGCTTTTAATTCAATGTATTTTTATATTTTCTACTTGTATTTCTAATGTATTTTTGTAATTTTATTGTAATTCTGTTTTAACACCATTAGTCTCCAATTCAATTTTATATTGCTATTGATTTTTGCTTTGTGAATTTTTGTACCTGTCCTCCTTTTTGTGATTTGAATTTGAATAAATAAACCTGAATAATAAAGCATCATCCCATTGGAATGCTCCTCAGTCACACCTAAGATCTCAACAAGTAAGCAAGGATATTTGTGTCTCAATAAAGTTAAAGAATATAAGTAGCATCATAAGGGTGTTATCTTTAAGAATTATCTATACTGGAGCACATAAGGTTCTACAAGTTCTGGTGAGTGCCATTTATTGTGCTTAATGTACTTTATAACTTTATTTAGAGTTTAAGTAAGTTTTCCCATTACAGTAGTAAGTTTAGTTATACATCAGATACCAAAGGATGTGATTAAGGGATCATCTCATAAATGGATGTTCTTTAAAGTTAGTATTTCTTCACTAATAGGCCTTTTTCACGAATCGGTAGACATCTTGAAGTGATGACAAACATTGCGAATCAGAGGTGCGTAACCAACAGAAATAAGGTAAGCTTTTTGGCGGATTTTTTGACATCATGTTATTTAAAAAATTATAACTCTATAACGGGGCATCGTATCCAAAAAAAATTTCCAGCAAAATGTTCTTAAAAGACTAGTCTACACCACTATATGATTGAAAAAAAATTGAAAAATTTGTTTGACCTCTGAAATCACGATTGAAAAATAAAAGCCTATCTCAGTAGTGTATTAAAATAGGTATATGCATTACAGTGCTGTAGTACTAGTAATACTCTGAACTAGCATTGTTTTAGTTACCATATGAGAGTTTCCTGTGTTAAAACCATGATTTACTATACTATACCTCTTTATAAAACATAACTTGTACTTTGTAATAAGAGAAATATGTATATTATCGCTACTTGGAACAGTAACAACACGAAAGTCCTATGATACTGCACTGTAATTCATTGGCCTATTTTAATACACTACTAAGATAGGCTTTTCTTTTTCAATCTTGAAAATTTCTTTAAGCGCTCCGTTTGAATAAGCGTCCCTTCTAATTTGAATAAGCGCCCCCTCATAAGATTTTTTTTTTTAGCAAGTCAATAATCCAATCAATCCTTGGACTGTGGTTGTTGGCATGATTTGAGCTGTAGAGTGGAAACACATTCTTCTTTAGTCAATATCAAAATAAGGATATTTCTCTTGAACAGATGAGAGCTCCGATCCCTGGACAGATGAGAGCTCCAATCCCTGGACAGACAGTATATTTCCAACTTTAATCTTTTTACATATTTGTCTATGTCTAGTCCTACTCCTCTTTTTTCGACCTTAAGCACATTCTCATCTGAGTTTTCAAGAAAAACACAATGATCCTGCCATCCTGCTAATCTCAATCGGCTGATGGCCAACAACCACTACCCACCACTAATTGCATCTGCTATTTTGCTGTTATGTAAATATTCACGCATTCTTGTTATGGGCCATGTTTTCTGGACGATTATCTTTTCTAACCACCATTCGTAATGTCCTTATATAATCTTTTTTTTCATTCAAAAAGTGACTCTTTAATTTTTAATTATTAAAATAATTTCCCATAAGAACCCCTCGATTTTCATCTATTTCCATAAGCGCCCCCTCAATTTCCACTCTGTTTTCATAAGCGCCCCATTCGAATAAGCGCCCCTCAGAAAGTGCAAAAAATATTTTAAACGCCCGGGCGCTTATTCGCACGAGTACGGTATTTGTCAATGTAGATTGTGAAGTTAGAGACCTGTTTCATAAAAATACCAAAGCTGAGCACAACTACTACAGTATAATACTGTGCATTCTTTTGTCATCAATCAGGAAAATCACTTAGACTTGTTAGTAAAACTATATTAAGTAGGCCTAGACATGTACAGTACAGTATTTTTTTGTTGAGGAATTTAATTTATGTTAAACCACATAGTAGTATAGAATAGCCCCTTTAAAAACATTTTCAAGAAAAAATATTAGTATACGAAACTGTTATAGAGTTATGAATTTTTAAATGACATGAGGTCAAGAAGTTAGCCTCAAAGCTTATCTTATTTTTGTTGGTTACGAACTTTTTAAGTCATTATACATATTTATCGTATTGTAATAATAGGAATGGAATATTTAGTAGTCATTCAATGAATCGAATTGACTGAAACATACTATACAAAGTGTTCTATACATCGCGGTCGAACTTGTTTTGCGGCGGCTTAAACGATCTTCCTTAAGCCTACACCAACTGCCGCCAATCATGTTTTCTCATGTAGGCCTCCTCTCCTAGGCCTGGATTTGCCTGTTTGAAAAATGCTTCAAAATGACAGATAGCGATACATTCTGCTCAATAGCAGGAACTATAAATGTAAAAATATTAATTAATAATCTTAAAATTTAATTAAGTTGTAAATTTAAAATATGTGCAATCAGAATTTTAGTGTCTTTATATAATTATATACACAATTTTTTTTGTTCTTACCATATTAAATTAATTTATCTTTTTATAAGGTATGCAAAAACAATTATAAAATAAATAATTTATTAAAAAAAATGTTATGTTGTAATTTATAATTTGTAATTGTACAGTAAGTTTCCAAGCAATGGCTTTTTAATGCTTTTCTATATTTCTGTAAAGCCGTCTTACCTTTCGTCGATATGTTGCAGGGGCAGATTTTGGGAGGAAAAAAAAGTTTAAAAAAAAGAAGAAAAAAAAGAAGAAAAAAAGAAAAAGAAAAAAAAAATGATAGCCCAGAACGCCTCAAATGTTATTTTTGGGCGTCTAGAACACAAAAATTTTGCGGGGGAAATTCCCGCGGTCCCCCTAGGACAGTGGTGTCTCGATTGGCCCAACTTTCGGCCCCTCTTTTGGACATCCCTGGATCCGCCCCTGTGTTGTATTGAAGAACAGTAGCAAACAAAAATCAAATTTCTGATGTACTTATATAAATACTGTGAAAACAGTGCATCATTCATTCATTCAATATTTAAATGTTTGCCATGGGTGCTTAATATGAACTATTTTCTTTGATTCAGAAGTTGCAGCCCAATGGCATTTTTTGGAGAGACAGGCAAGATGCATAATATAGTTTACATCTTGATTGTTTTGATTTCCTGTACATCTGCTGATGTTGCGTTTGTTACCAGGCCACCTGAAGAGGTGAGGACATTCCCAGGACAGCAGGTTACATTGCCCTGTGTAGTGGAAAAATTACCTGAAAACCACAGTGTCCGATGGCTTGAGGTTGAAAATACTGAGTTCATATTTATTTCGGACAACAGGGATGTCAACAGGGATGTCTACAGAGATTTTGGTGAAAATTTTTCAATTTCTGGTGATGGAATGAACTTTACTCTTCTTTTTAATATACCAGATAATATAAATTTTGGATCTGATGGCAATGTTACTACATTATATATGTGTTCTGTAATTAAAACAAATGGAAATTCAGTTGCTATTTCTTTTGCAAATTCAAAAGTGATTATACAGAGATTGACAATTCTAAATCCAATTTGTGGAGAAATTAAGACTTACTATGTCATTGGAGAAACATTAACAGTATCATGTCACAATGATTCAGATCCTACTATTATTACAACTTTGAATACAGGAAATGGAAAAGTCTTGCCTACTTTCTTTAATAAAAAAACAAGCTACATTATGCACAATTTCACTTTAACAAAAGGGGACCACAATGCAATGTTTGTTTGTGAATTAAGGAGAAAGGGAACAAATGAGATCAAAAATTGCTCAATAGGCCCCATCACTGTCAACTACAAACCTGAGATTAACATCACACAAATATCTCAAATGGCATTTCACTGTACAGCAGAGGCTAGGCCTCCTGTAAATGAAACACACTGGATTAGAGAGCCTAGTATTCCAAAAGACAGTTTCACAATTTCAAATGGAGTTTTAACAATCATTAAACCAATGGAAGTTGAATCTGAGATGAAAATAACATGTGAAGCAGAAAATGCCATTGGAAAGGGAAACAAGACTTTACGTATTCCAACTTTGAATAATAGGGATGAAGAAGATGAGAGTGGCAACATTCCAACTGTGACTAATAGGGATGAAGAAGATGGAAGTGGAATAATTCCAGATGTGAATAACAGGGATGAAGATGATGGATCTCAGAGCACTTCAGTCATTATTGTAGTTATTTGTGTTCTATTCTGTGTTGTGGTTGCATTTATAATAATCTTTTTGTTTTTGAGACGAAAGCGAATTAAAAATCAACAAACATCAAAAGGCAGGAATACGTCACCTAGATTTAGGAGTGATGATCCCCAGGTTGAACTAAATAATGAAATTTATGATTATGCTGCGATCGACGTCAATGAATTCCGCGCAGATTATCAGGAAACAGAAAATGAAATATAAGCTGGAGGTGATATGTTAAGCAGCGATGATATTAATGTAGCTAATAAGAAACAATCGAATACAAAACTGAAGGATTTGGATCAAATTAGAGCTCAACCTAACAAAGATTGCGAAGAACTGAAAAATGAACAACAGGTTTATTCTCAAGTGAATAAACCTGATTGTAAAGAGTGTGTAAATGAAATATATCAGGGTCTAAATAATTAGAATAATGGTCACCAATGGTCAATTTAAAAAAGGCATTCGACACAGTAGACCATTCTATATTATTAGGTAAATTAAAACTATATGGTGTAAGTAAATATAGTCTTGATTGGTTCAAATGCTATTTAAGTGATCGTGTTCAAATGAATGTATTGATGGGGCTATATCAAACACTAAAAAGGTTCAATGTGGAATACCACAAGGTTCTATTATAGGTCCTCTTGCATTTCTTATGTATATCCCAAATATTGTAACACAGTGTAAAGTTAGCATGTATGCTGATGACACAGCCATATATTATGCATCAAACTCAATCAATGATACCATCGAATGTATTAATGGTGATTTAGAATCTGTATACAAGTGGCTCTCATGTAACAAACTTAGCTTAAACATTGAAAAATCTGAGTTTATGTTAATTGGCTCAAGACAACGCCTAGCAAGTACAAAAGATGATAAGCCTATAACTGTTCAAATTGATGGAAGAAAATTTTCAAATGTAAAATCATGTAAGCATCTTGGAGTCATTATAGATTAAAATTTATCTTGGAATGCCAATGTTGAAAATATTCGGAAAAAATCTTTGAAAGGTTTATATATGTTAAAAAGATCCAAACCATACCTTTCACAATCTATATTAAAAATGGTTTCTAATGCTATAATAATCCCTCACCTTAAATATTGCAACATTGTGTGGGGAAACTGTGGCTCAACTGTTTCCAAACAACTACAAACAATCCAAAACAGAACAGCTCGTGTTGTTTGTGGAGCAGCCTGGGACTCACCTAGTACAAATGTACTTAGTAAATTAAATTGGCTTCCAATTTCAAATAAATATATTAATGAATGTAATATTCTTGTTTATAAAATTTTAAATAATATGGCACCATCTTACTTAACATACTTGTTTTCTTTCAATGATTACAGCTATGACTTTCGTAAAAGTAAAACAAATGTATATGTTCCCAAACCAAAGACTAATTACAAAAAAAGAAGTATCTCATATCGTGGTGCTATTGAATGGAATAAATTAACCCCTGATGTTCAGTCTTCTACCAATTTAACTATTTCAAAAACCACATCTGTACTAATAATTAATGAAACCAAAGTTAAATACAGTAGTATGAACATTGTATAAATCCCTATTTTGATGTTTTCTTGCCTTGTTTTATTTATATTTTACATTCTTTTTGTAATTTTCTGTTTACTTTTGTGGAATGGATTTTCTTCTTTTCCATAGTTTATTTTGCCTTTGTTAGGTATAGATTACAGTACTTTTATTTTATTAATTTGTTGACTTTGGCATACAATACTGTTTAATAATTATATTTTGTATCTATTTTATTTAATTTCTGCATTTAACTTTTCCTTTTTATGATGTACCTTTATGTGTAATTTGTTAATTGTAAATAAGGTATCTCACGGCCATAATGAAAAACAGCATGTATTTGTTGATTTGTGCTTCGTGAATAAATAAAGTTTTACTACTACTACACTTAACTACTATACTAGAAATTGCAAATTGCAAGTGAAGTGCTGCGAAGTGCAACTGCATATAAATGTTCTTCAAACAAAATTATTTATAAATAATTAGCACGCTGAAATAGGTTAGTAAATAAGTTTAACTGTACTCGAGCGTCACGACATGCGGACGTTGGTACGTGTAGGTTAGTCTACAAACGTCGTCTAAAGTAATTGATTTTACCCGGCAGAACGAAAGAAGGAAACGCCGCTTTTCAGTCATTTTAGGCCCTTGTTTTTTGACAAACAATGACCTTTCAGAGGTCAAATTGCTGTCAAGAATATGAATTGGCTGATAGAAAAATAAGATCTTTAAGATATCTGCGGGACAGAGGTGAATGTATAGAAAAGTGATAATCATTATTGCAAGTATTTTTAATGTCATTGTTTAAATTTTTCTCAATGGTCTGGTTGTGGCTGATGTACGATATGATACGATACGATACGATACGATATTCTTTATTGTCATTTGAACAACAGGGTACAAATGAAATGTATGAATGATGTAGTGCAAAAACTTGGAATGAAGCTGCTCAATGCGCGAGGCCTGAGTTTTTGAGAATTAATTAAAAATAATAGAACAGAAATCTAAATTAGGTTGAATAAGTGTGAGGTAGAGATGAATCTTAGAATGGGTATCCAGGTATTTACAATTGCGCCACATCAGCCCAAGCAGCCTAATTGCACTTTTTAAGAAGACTTTCAACATAAAAAGAAAATGTGAGAGAACAATCTAAAATAATACCGAGATCACGATGATGCTGCACCTTATTAATAGGATTGTCATCAACTAAATAAATATAATTAATTTTGTTTTTATTTAAAGTGATGGTCATGGTATTGCACTTCTTAGGGTTCAACACCATACCCCATAAGTGCGACCAAGAACACAGTTTGTCTCCTTGAAGCTTGTCAGCGTCATCTAATTTTTCCACTTTTTGGAAAATTTTTAAGTCATCTGCAAACATAAGACATTTTGAGTCTTTAAATATAAAGGGAATATCATTCACATACAGGTTAAAAAGAAGAGGCCCTAAAATGGAGCCTTGAGTGACACCGAGTTGACCGGAAGCCACCCCGATGTCTCGCCTTCAATAACAAATCGCTGCAGCCTGCCATCTAAAAAATCTCTAAACCATGACAAAAGATTAAAATGAAAACCATATTGTCTTAATTTCAAAATAAGTAAATTGTGGGGAACTAAACCAAAAGCTTCTGAAAAATCGGTATAAATAATATCGCATTGCCCCTTGTCATTAATGGAGTTATACACAGTAGTCAGGAGACAAGCTAGGTTTGTCTCGCATGACCTACCGGGAACGAAACCATGTTGACAAGGGGAGATCGCAGGAGAGACATGAGACCAAATATGAGTGAACATAATTTTTTCAAACAACTTTAGAGATGGTAGGCCGCAGCGAGATGGGTCTATAATTAGTCACGGACTTCTTAGTACCGAATTTGTGAATAGGAACAATGTTTGATTGTTTCCAAACAAAAGGAAATTTACCTGTAGTCAGTGATTTATTAAAGATATGACAGATAGGAATTGATAAAGGCCTGGCACACACCTTTAAAACATGGATACTGAGTTCATCACAGCCAATTGCTTTATGAATTTTAAGCGACATTAGAAGTTTATAAACAGACTCAGGCTGGATGACTGGTAACGCCAGGATACCAAGAGAAGCTTCAGGGAGAGCTAGATGCTGTTCAGTAATTGGAAAAACATCTTTTTGAAAAACAGAATGAAAAAAGGAATTGAAAATAATAGATTTTTTTTTTAGCAGTTTCTGCGACCCTGTCCCCATACGACATTATTGTCTTCATCAAAGTCCAGAAACGTTTTGGATTAGTTCTCACGTTATCTGAAAGTGAACGAAATTGTGATGTGTTGTTAATATTTTTATATGTAATTCAATATTTGTGTTTGTTTTTTGATATTTCTCATTTCATGTATTTTTTAATCTTGTAATACAATAATTTCAGACTTGTTCTGCTTGTTGTAATGTTTTCCATACCTGAATAAAATAAAATAAAATAAAAAATGATTGTGTGGCAGAGCAGGTATAGATGGCATATCCTAAGTGGCGTTGCGGTCTCAGATAAGGACTGGTATTAGGTATAATTTTGCCTATATTATTAGAATCACAAAGCTGTTCTAATGGTAGGCCAATTCATGCGATTTTCTGCACTTTATTAAATGACACTTTCAACTGCTCATATTGTAGGTATCAGTGCCTATAATGTTTTTCAACAAGGAATGAACGTCCTCAGTCTGTCAATTCGACAGCAATTTCTATTTTATTAAAAAAAAATGTATTGACATTTTAACCACATCTTGCTGTTATTTCATTGGGAAATGGTCCAAAAAATTATGATCACGACCTGTCCTAGTACAGTAGTAACAGTAAGTTATCAATTTATTTATTTATTTATTAATATTCAACTTGCTTTATACTAAATGGCACTCTCAATGCAAAGGTATTGGTTTTCATTGTGGTCCAGTTAAAAAAAATAAAAAAGTGATAAATAGAAAAGGAAAAAGTATGGTATACACAAAAAGGAATTAATTACAAAATAAAGGAGAGATCAATGAATTAAGTGGGAGCATTTAAAAAAATATATTGCATAAATCTCTGGAAATCCCTAGTTTATTATGCTGAATTGTCAACACAGAAAGATGCTAAAGCTGGTAAACTTGTACAGTTAATTCAAGTGACTGACAGCACAGAAAGCATGGACAAAACAAAACACGTGAAGGTAATAGTACACATGCTCCTGCTGGGAGAGCCTATTTTTGTATTGTTTTGATATATCATTGTTTTTTTCTTGTTTTGATTTGATTATTATAATCATTATTATTGTTGTTACTGATGTCATTTGGTCATTGCCACCAAAACTGTCATCATTGAAGTTTTAACACTTGTCTTATGTGCCAAAACATGTATAAACAAACTTTCTTGCAAGCTTTATCAAGTCACATATCATTAAGATCGACGTTCCGAAAACTATGGTCCAGGGCCCAAATTTGGGCCCCGAAACATTTTTTGAGGGCCGCGAAAAGCCATCTGGAAATTGAAAAAAAAAAAATAACAAAGAGACGTTTCATCGGAGAAAATAGTTTTTAATAAAGCCGCTTCATTGTTACAGTGAATGCGTCGCTTGCACACGCTGCTAAAATGCCAGATGATGCGTGCTATTTGGGTTATAAGCGGTTTTTGTGTCTATACCCCGATCGTCTTGTATTAACCCTGTAAGATCGAGTAAATCCGGTATGGAGGAATGATGGGATGAGTCATGAGCTAAAGATAAAAATATATATAAGACCTGTCCTAGAAAGATCACTACAGCATAATACAACACCACACATTTCTTGATAACCGAATGCCCATGAGAACATGGGCATTCTGTATAGTAAGGAGTCTTTCAAAGTTGCGGAGTAACAGAGTGTGCATAAAAGATTTTGGAAGGAGAAAGCTATGACCTGTGTGGCTGAACTGTGTTTGGTTGAATCATGGTAGAAAAAATAACAATTTGGTTGAATCATGGTAGAAAAAATAACAATTAACAATATTGTGGGGGGGGGGGATAAACACAAATGTATGGTATTATTGATTTAATAACATAATATTTAATTTGTATACAATGAAATTTTATCATTGAGAGAACAGATAATGATGTCAAAATATTGTATATACATGGAGGCTTCATGATCAAAAGTTCTTGCCAGGATTTGGTATGTTGGTCCCTGGTGCGGCTGGGCTGCTGGGTTGTGGCTTGGTGCCTGGTATCGTAAATAGGCCATGAAGTAAAAACGGAGCGGAACGTTGATCAAAATGGTGTGAATCTAATAAATTGGTAGGAAAATATTAGGGGAAGTGTCAACAATGAGACAGTTACTTTTTACTGCCTATGCAGACTCAGTAAAATGAATTTCAGTAACCATGTCTTCAAATATCCATAGAAAATACACACTTTCTGTAGCACCTAATAATTTGACTTGAGTGCAAAATATAGGTTGCTTGAATTACAAGTACATGATAATAACACCCATACAAAAAAATTCTATAGAATTCTATCAAAAAAAAACTATAGAATGTCTATAGCATAATTGTTTAGAAAATCTATAGAAAATTCTATAGAAATAACTATAGAAGCCCACTATAAAAAGTCTATTAAAAATCTATTAAAACCTGTCTCTTATACACATCTAATGTTTTAAATATACACACAAAAAAAACAACTTATAAAATGATTATAATTATTATAGAACGCCTCCTAATATCCCCTGGTCCCAATGTTTTGCACTGCCTGTCTTTCACAGTATATCACAGTATGCAAAACTACAAGTGATTACCCTATAGGATTGGATTGGATTTATTTGGTGTAAACACCAAGGAGCCCACACAAGTCTATAATACAGTATAGTGTCCCCTGGTGGTGATTGGGCAGTAAACCGGGAGACAATACCCTACTTATTTCCGAAGAGTGCACTGCATTCTTTAACGTGCACATGGGCCATAAATGCACACGGGATCATTGTGCACCTACCTCAGTTCAGTCCCATCATGGTTTGAATTCTAAAGGTGGGCAAACATTTTGCTCTAATT
>NW_022732082.1:27472-36743 GCF_011630105.1 Anneissia japonica
GAACTTGTCATATCATTTGTATAGATTATTCTATAGAATTTCTATAGAATATGCAAGATGTAAAACATGTTGGTAGGAATATACTGGTCAGACACGAATGTGTCAATAAAATATTGAATGAAACAAAAAAAAAAAATAAAAACATAGAAATTACATTAAATATGTGTATATAGTATGTTATAGAATTCTATAGAAACTAGTGCTTCTATAAAACAATTTTATAGAAAATACTAATTTCTGTAGAAATTGATTAGTCTCTATAGAAGGTCTATACAGTTCTATAGAATTTTTTTGTATGGGATGCCTGGCTAGGGTAGACCCTAGCTAGCCTAGGTTGGCCTTAGACAGAATGCTAGACCTAACCTCCTCCGGGGCCTAATAATAAGGTCAAGCCAAGGTTTATTAATTGTTCTGTTAGGATGGCCATACTTTATAAGTTTGTATAGGCCTAGTTCTGATGTTCTTGATTCTTTTTTTCAACTGACAGTAGCAGATCTAGTAGTATATATCCCCCGACCCACCCCAGCAGTCCATCTTTCCATTGATGTTATAATCACTGATCCTCTTACTCATATTTTGTACCACTAACCTTGAATTTTCTAATTAAAAACTAATATTATACTGACTATTAGCAGCATATCCTGGATGATAATAATGTCTGTGAAAAGACGTTAAATATACTATATGAAGCAGAAATAAAAAAAACTTTTGCGTACCCTAACGTTATGCATTTTTTAAAGGAATGGAATAATTACTCGACAAATAGTTGTTACAACGCCGCATAGTGGGCCAGAATAAATTCAAAGTGTGCCAAAAGTCGAAAATAGGTAATGTGACAACTTCAACTTTTAAAGGTTGTTTGAGGTCGAGAACATCCTAAATTTCTCGCCATTTAGGAAACAACATTTTTCGGGGAGGACCTCGACCCCCTTTCATTTTGAGGTCAATTATTCTAGGAATCATTTTTTCCCACACTTTCTCTTTTATTTTTGTTTTTTTATTTATTTATTTTTAAACATTTTGACTCCATCCTAAATCTGAAGCCAAATTGCCTCTGGAGATTATAAGGGCATCCCAAGGTGAGTGATGGGATGGGGGTAAATGCCCGATGAAGTGGGACCGCTCATTTAATTTCTTTTTTTCATTTATTTATTTAGCATCCATTCAAATACAACAATTATTGCTCACGCAAATTATAGCGATATTAGGTACATTCAGTCTGTTTGACCGTGATCTTTTGTGCTTATTTTCACGGGTGAGGGCTGACTGATGGGGTGGACGCGGACTAAGGGGGTACTGCAGGTGTCTTCTTAACACTCCACCTTCCACCTTTTTCTTTGAAGAAATGTATTTTAATAATGTCACATAAAGTGTAAAATGTTCTAATTTGAATTTGCCGGTCTAGAATCCCTCATTCGTGTCATACTGAGCTCTGGCAAGTTATTCTGTCTAGATCTTAAATTTTACGTCGTCCAATAAAAAAATATACTTTAATGACGTCATACATATTTAAATATGCTTGCGTTGAAATCTACAGGTTAGAAAACCCCTGATATGTTCTAATAACCAAGGTAATATGAATCTGCCTAGGTATTACAATGAATATTTTACTCATCCAATCAAAAAACAGTAATTTGATGACGTCATACATATTTGAAAATAGTTTAATTGATTTCAGCAGGTTTGAAAACCCCTAAAACAGTCTTAACATGAACATAATCAGTATTTTCTTATGAGTATTGACTTTTGGCACACTTTGAAACAATTCTGGCCCACTGTGCGCCGTTGCCTGGAATTAATATCAAGACAGACGAATCAATTGCACATCTCCTGAAAAATGCGTTTTTCTGTATTATTTGCTGTCAGTGATCGTTCAATGGACAAACTGGGTTAGCGTTGTGTAATAAAGCTTGGCTTAGCACGCTCGCAGTTGGCAACATCCAATGAGATAAAATATATATATATATATATACTGTCTCTTATACACATCTGTATAGTAATCAATATCAATGCTTTTTTTTCTGTATGTGTATGTTTTTATATTGTAATGTAATCAAATTCAGTCATTCGCTGTCGATTGTAAATTGTATACGAAATAGAAATAAATAAATAGCTAGCAGGCCTACGCCTAGTCTTGCAGCGAGGGATTTCAAAAATACATCCACCTTCGTCATTATTGTTATTCTACATTATCCACTATTAAACATGCTCTTATTCACTGAATGTTATTCTCCTGAAGACGACTGAAGCAACTCAATCGAAACGTCAAGACTTCCTCAACTAGAACAGTTCTTTTCAGAACTACCTATGTGGTGTACCACAAGCTTAAACATATATAACCTATTCACTGTATTTCAAAATACCTTACTCATGCTAATAAGCAGCTTCCCTAATGAATATTTTCTTAAGCACCCATCTTTTGTGTTTTATATTTTTATTCTGTATTATTTATGTAATGTAGTTTTAGCATCAAATTTCATGTACACCTTGTTATGTGGTCATAACAATAAATGTTTATCTTAATATTATCTTAACTTATTTTAAATTTTAATAAACATCCCTTGCTCCTGAAAAATTAATCAGTACAGTATATCAACGACTTAATTTTCTTTCAGTTGCATCAGTTATTCGTGAGAGTTAGTTAATTATTATTTTAATATTGTCTTCCAATAATTGTACTCGACTACGCATTGTTACTTAATCTAGGCTTCGTTCATGGGTTACTCTGAATAATATCTTTTTCATTCAAAAAGTGCTCCTTGAATTTTCCAAGTTACTATAAGCGCCTCCTATATTCCCACTGTTTTCTTAAGCTCCCCACTTGAATAAGCGCTTCTCAAATGGTGTAAAACAAATTTTTAAGTGCACCGGGCGCTTGTTTGTACAAGTATGGTACAGTAAAACAAATTAAAGTAGTTTTCTGGGAATACTAAAGTATTATTAACTTTAAATTTACTTTCTGATTATTCATAGCCACTATAGTGTATGGTGGTGGTTTGTCGCCACCTTCTCCAATGGCCATATTTCCTAAAGAAAAATGCTCTACACCAGCGTTAAATTCAGTCAGGGCCAGGTCTTGTGTGCAAGTAACTGCTGACTATATTATATAAAAAAAAAAGATTATTAAAGTAATGTAAATTATTTGCTTTTACTAACTTTGTTAACTGCATATAAAGGATTTAATTTGATATATCAAATCAGACAACAGCATGGACAGAATAGCACCTTCACTCAACCATCAATTTGATTTATCTTTATTTTCATAAAACATTACCAGGTTTGACTTCCAGTTGTATTTTACAGTATACAGATTAATCATTTAGAGCATGATCAAGAACAAGTATCAAACAAATGCTTAATTACCAATTTATTTGAATAAACACCCCATCCAAAGCCTTATTTGTAATAAATACCTCCCTCGAATAAATGCCCCAATTTTTTATATTTTTCCTCGAATAAGCACTGCCATCCCTTCCCCCACCAAACGACTGTAAACGAAATCATTCTCAACACTTTCTATTAATAATAAGCTACTCCAGTAGAATTACATTTTTTAACGTAGTTTGGATCAATATGTCTATGATTATGCAGTATCATATTTTGATAGTAATTATGTGTTGCATTTTCACATTAAGGAACGTTTATTTGAGTATAGTGTATCCTTGTATAATGTATCCTTTTTAAATTAAAGAAAAACCCACCCCTGAATAACCACTCCCTCAAAAACCTTTCTCAATAATTATTTATTATTTATTCGAATAAATATGGTACATCAATATTAATCTTAAACAAAGTACCATACAGTACATGTTCTAAATACTAGTGTCCAAGTACCTTAGTACTTGGGTTTCTGGGATGGGTAATTAGAGTATTAGTAAGAGTGCTAGTTAAATACAAAAAATACATTTTTAAATTATTACATTTCTACATAAATTTGATTTGACATCAAGATAACCCAATACAGCTGATTTCCACTGGTATTTGTTAGGCGAGACTTTCTTTATTCCTTGTTTCGTGTACTTATTGTTTTTAAGATCATCGGAGGAGGGCAGAATAAAAATAAAATTTTGTTTTCAAAAACATTCAGATGGAGGAGAAAATAAAAGTAAAATGTTATTGGTGAATGTAAAATAGGATGGTTAAATGATTCAAATTTATACAATTAGGATGAAATATCTTATATTTGGAGATTTCAAGCCAGCGGAGGGCGTAATAAAAATGAAGAAAAACTTTTATTATTTTTTTTTAAATTTCCACGTTTTCATTATAGCGGCGTTCGCGCCAATTGGCCAAAAATAAAATTTTATTTTTATTCGAAACCATCAGTATTTGTTAGACAAAGAATACTAATTTTAGTCTTCAAAAATAAAGTAGCATCTTGGGGCCTGGCGGTGAAAACAATTTGTGGGCCCCTTGCATTCTGTAAAGTAGACAATTCCAAAAATATTGTGCGACTATTTAACAATAGTATTTGCACACACTTAATAGCTTTAATATTTGCATGCAACATATAAATTAAGTATTAATATTTGTATGCAACATATAAATTAAGTATATGAATTTCATTAGCATGCAGTTCCAATGAAGATATGCTATATAAATAAACATTATCACCCCCAAATACTGGTATGAGAGTCCTGAAAGAGGAGAACGACTTTCTAATAGGCCTTAAAAAAAAAACGCCAATTTCCAATTTAAATTTTATCATTGTCTATTGTCTCAAGCATTTCTAAACAAAAAAACTAGACACCACCCCCACTTGTTGCGTGACATATCCCATGGCACCCTCTACCCAGATTTTTAGCTACATTTATCCTAGTCATATAAGGTACCAACATTTTAATAGTTTAAAAGAGACAGACAAAAATTTACTTTACCAATACTAATTTTTAAGCCTACGACTTCTGAATCGCTTTTTCTTCTGGTCGTCTCTAATAGGCTTTCAAGAAAATACCAATATAAACATGGTTAGGTAGACAAAATAATTCATTTTAATAATAAAATATCACTTTGATACCACAACGTATATTGCTCAGAAACGTCTGAAAAACATCAAGGACAATCTGAATAAAATGATAATCGTTCTTTATGGTCTACTCGATGGTCCTTTTCCATCCAAATATCCGATTTATTACTAGGGCTATACACATTGTTTTAATCGATTTTAACATGTATTTATGTACTGTATTTACATGTATTTCATAAGCCCTACTATGGTGGTTAATTATGTATTTAATTCTTTATTGCCATGTGGTGGAAGCAGATTCTATGGCATGTGGGGATGCAGCCGGCTGGGGTGGGGGTCCATCACTTTCGAAAATGTACCAAATCTATCCTGGGCTGCCAGTGACTGACTAAAAATTTGGGCTTTTGTGATGGGCACTTTTGGTGGAGTTCTAAATTAATAGATAATGGATGCTTAAAAAAATGCAATTTCTTTTTTATACAACACAAATGTTATGAATTTAGTTGCTACAATTAATGCTGTAGTCAGAATAGTGGCATGGAAGTCAACTATCAGGGCATTGATAATTGTACAACACTCATTAAAACTGGGGCAGTGACTAGGGTTTCACTTAATGATTGAGCATTTGTACAATAAACCAGAGCAGTTCCTCTTTTGAGCACATAAGAATCTACCTCAGTTTAAAAAGCTCTAAAATGTGCCTATCCATATTAATAACCAAATGCAAAATGCTACATAAAACTCCAGTAATTGCTGAGGGTTTGATTTTATTGATTTTTGCTCCCTTAAATTTGCCTGAGACGAATTTGCATAATAATCATAATGACCTTACAAATTCTTTTTTTTTTTTTTCCTTTGTTTTTTGGGCTCATTGAATATACTGTTTTACAGCTTTTACTTCTTAGTCAGGAAGCATTTGTATTTTACTTCAATTATTTAGCCAAGTCTGATTTTTCACTTTTATTTGTTCAATGACACTACAAGGAACAATTTTCAGTTTATTATCCAGTTTGTAGATTGGTTTTTCACTCGTTGGGAGCGCTTTAAAAAAATGGCGGTTTGTGATATTGGTGCCTATATCTCGGCAACCACTGATGGTAGAAGCTTCTAAATGGTCTCAAAATGTTCACAATGTATATATTACTATTTGCGCTAATAGAACATTTTGCTGAAAAATGGCCGGAAATGCCATTTCTGGCGATTTGACCTTTGACCTTGTATGCTCATATCTCTGTAAATACTAGTCGTACAGACTTGAAATTAATTTCAAATTGTTCGCAATATGTATATTTATATTTACTTTAATAAACATGTTTGTTCAGAAATGCCAGGAAACGTCATATTTGATCTTTTGATACAAAATGCGTTCCGGTTAGGGTATATCCTTTACTGACTTTACTTAATAGATAATGTATTTTGGTCATAAAAGTGTTATAACATTTATATTAATAATTTCTTCGGTAGGAAATATTGTTTAAAAGTTATAAAAGTAGTATGACTAACAATCTTATGATCAGGTTGCCATTTACCAATCCAGTCAGTAAAGTTCCTCAATATCATCTACTAGTTCTGTTGTAAAGTCCATTGTATTTTCACATCTATCACCACATTCACATGCATCAGTACAGAGAAAATTGTTGTTCTTACACCCACACCCACAAGATTGGTTGAGCATGAACCATTGCAAGTACATGCATTTCTAGAAGAGCTTCTGGTGGTTTTTTGCGGAACATGGTCTTTAAATTACCATCTTCTAGTTTCCATGTGTATCCTGTTGCTGATGGAATAGACGGATTTGGTTTACATGACGACTTCCATACCAGGGCCATATAGTATACCCTTTCCTTGTGTGGTCTAAGAGTTCCCATGGTTGGAGGTAATTGCTGTCCTTCTTTACCTTTCTGTGCAAATAACATCCATCTCAGGTCTTTCACATTATCTGCCTTGATCTTTGCGGTGCTGTAAAGAAGGCACACATACCTTTCCATTTGCCTGAATATCCAATCTGGTATATCACAGCTCAGTCCATATACAGCAAATGCATCTAGTATTTCGTCGTCACATTGCATAAGCGCTTTGAAATGTGCTACTACTCCTTTTCCAGCAAATGTCCCGGTGTTATCTGTACCTTTGAATGTGTACCATCCAATCAATGCTGCTGATATTTGTTTTCCAAGTTTGTAATAGCATTCCCAGATAGATATTCTTTCACCTCGTTTCCTACAAAAGGTTGTCATTGGAGGAAGCATACGATAGCTTCCCGTCAAAAGAATAAGTACATCTGTATCCACGGAAAATATGTCAACAATGGCGTTCTGGTTTTTCTTCATACAATCAGAGGTATTTAGCAAAACCATTTGGTCATCTACCTCTAAAGTATGATGTCCTGATTTCATCTCTGGCAATCGTGGTAATTTCTGACAAATCGCAATTAGCCTTTATGGTAGTGTGATACTGGTAATGGTAATGGTTTGAGGCTTGTAAAGCGCATACTACATGGTCTCTATCCGCTTAAGTTACACGAAAGAAAACAAAACCAAAAACTAAATCCTAAAGTCTAACCAAGCGACCCAAGAATGAGAAAACAGACTATTGCAGATACATTACTAGAACTCTCTTGGTGTTGTCCTTGAAATGATTAAGTAACTTCTCTGATAGATGTTTTGTCAGTTCAGCTTTAGTCTCTATGTGCGATAAAAATGTCTTAATGCTTTTGATCTCTGTGTTGTCATTTACGTGGTATTGTATGGTAGTCGTTTTCTTTGTTCTCTTATCTCGCGTAATTTCTTTTAGAGAGCCTGGTAGGTACTGGTCAAAAACAACACGAATTTCATCAAATGGTTTACTCATACCAACGATCATGTTAACACACTCAGATGCAAAGTCAGAAGCATTGAACTTATCAGATACCTTCTTTACCATATTGACCATCAATAATTAAGATTGATATTTTTGTGGTATTGTCGTTTTGTGCAGGTTTGGTAACATTATCCGGTAGAGCAAGGTTCATGATTGACTGCAGTACCTTTGATTTCCAAGAAAGCATTATCATTCCTCCGTCAGGATGAACATTTGACGGTGGCGTGCAGTTGAACTCGTATGTTTCTATGACATCTTTAAGCGCAAATTCTGGTCTGCTCTTTGCCACAACAAATAATCTAGATAGCAGCTTCCTCTCTTGTTTTATAGAAACTAATTGACCTTTAATTTTAGTTTTTGCCACTGCTGCGACACCCTTGAAGTAGGAGAAGTTGTTTTTCTTTTGAGGGTCCCAAAAGTGTACGGTTTTTTAACACAAATTTATCAAATGCATCTTTTCCTAATTTGTCGCGATTTGCAATTGTTTGACCCACTTCATTTGAGGTTACAACAAATGTCACTAGATTGAACATGTCCGTTTGCTGAAATGGATTACCTTCCTTGGCAAGGACATCAACAAGCTTGGCAGAATTTTCCATCATCTTTATTTTGTTTCCTTTCAACTCATGATGAAGTGAAGATGGTTACCTGCATTTAATACCAGAATACTCTTTGAACTCACTGACGGCTCTGCTTAATGAAGGAGCTTTGATGAAATATTTCTCAAGACCATGTTTATTGCCTGTTATACCAACGAAACCACCTTTTACTTTCATTTTTTATGCTCTTGTTTAATTGCATGGTCAGGGTCTATCGATGTAAATGGCACAGCATGTTCATATTGGTAATTAAATAATAATAATAAATAAAGATTTATAAAGCGCACATCTCTACCAAAGGTGCTCAAGGCGCATAGACAATTAAACCAACAAGATCCAAATAATTCCCAGAAGAATTTTCAGCAAAATCCAAATACCAATTATCCCATCGATGCAATGTTGCTCCCCATATAAGTATACGCAGATACCCAAAGGCAGTATGTTGAGCATCAGCACCTTCCACCCCAGGATAAGCCCGGGGCTCCACTACCGTGCACTGCAACAAGAGCTGCATTGCGTCGACAGAGAAAAGTGGTATCATGTGGTTAGTTTTTTTTAAATTTTATTATTTTTTTTTTTTTGTGAGTAATATAAATTCAACAGAGAAACATCAAGGTAGTCTATACGCCTCGGTGAAAATCCTAAATAATTCCAGAAAAATTTCAAGCAGAATCCGCATACCAAATTATCCCATCGAGGCAGTCTTGCTCCCCAAATGACTAAACTATATTTATATCACCATAGGTACATTATTGAACAAAGTCCATTTATACTAGTAATTATCATTATTATTTGCCAATAAAAGTGGTATTCGAAGTACAAACACTTACCATGAGAAAATGTCCTG
>NW_022732082.1:36768-39611 GCF_011630105.1 Anneissia japonica
TTTCTTTTTTCTTTTTTTGCAATATACCTGTCTCTTATACACATCTAGATGTGTATAAGAGACAACCATTGGATCTGATATAAAACAATATAACCATTGGACCTCCGATAAATCGTACAGAAATGTAGTATTTATTTAAAATTGAAACAGTATCTATCAGTTATAGAATATACAAACGCAAACTTATTATTTCCAAAGGTCAAATATGACGTTTCCTGGCATTTCAGAACAAACATGTTCATTAAAGTAAATATAAATATACATATTGTGAACAATTTGAAATTAATTTCAAGTCTGTACGACTAGTATTTACAGAGATATGAGCATACAAGGTCAAAGGTCAAATCGCCAAAAATGGCATTTCCGGCCATTTTCAGCAAAATGTTCTATTAGCGCAAATAGTAATATATACATTGTGAACATTTTGAGACCATTTAGAAACTTCTACCATCAGTGGTTGCCGAGATATAAGCACAAATATCACAAACCGCCATTTTTTTAAAGCGCCTCCAACGAGTGAAAAACGAATCTACAAACTGGACAATAAGCTGAAAATTGTTTGTTGTGGTGTCATTGCTCACATAAAAGTGAAAAATCAAACTTGGCTAAATAATTGAAGTAAGGCCAAAAAAATGACAAATGCCTCCTGACTATCTTGTCGTTTTCAGCAATCCCCTCAAGAATTGGTGTATTTATCAGGAAGGCCTGTACAGTCTTCTTGCCTATAAAAAAATGAAAAAAATATTATGTTTTAATAGTAATACATTAGTTGAAAGCATCATCAAATATATTTAAAAACTTTCTGTTACTAGTACGTTTCACGATATTAGACACGCTCTGTGTACTGATCACTACTGATGTTGCTAGAAATACAGTAGCCAAGAATTATCATAGCCGACAGGCTTGTTTGCAATGTGCAATGGCTTTAGTGATAATGGAGTTGTTTGCCTATATAATTGCGTATCATTTCTTTCGATCAGTTGGACATCTTTTCGTGTCTAGTGCATGCTTTACACGTACTACCATAGAGGAAATTTCATTTGAGTGATTCTCTGCACGTGATAATTGGGCATGTTTTGGCCTTATCAAAATCATTTGCATGGTGAGGTGGTTGGCAGCCTAGTGTCGGTCGTGGACAGGCCTACACCAATTGTTCAGTAGATAGAAATTTTTTTTGTAAATGATTCTCAAAAAACTGCCAAAAAAAAAATAAAGTAAGAATTTAACACTGTGTAGGCATCAAATACAAAATTAATTTTTATTCGCTACCTGTTAAACTTAGCTGTAAGTATAAGTGCTGGTATGTCAGTGTGGCTTTGGTCGGGCAAGTGTGTCTGATGCGAATTGTGAATTGGTGCTACAGTTCGCAATTCGCTCTGGGAGTGTATATTTTTATTTGGCTTTGCATAGTATAGCCCAAATTAGACCAATCTGGGATTGGCAATCCGCAAAACAATGTTTTGGATAGGCAAATTATTATTTTTTTTTATTCGTCGTCACCACCCTGCACAGGGGATTAAAGCCTTTGAAACCCCTAAATTGTTATGTCCCCCTGGACCACTAAAGAGATTTTGAGAGATGCCTGACCACCAGAATGTCATTGCAGCTGGACCCCCTCCCCAGCATGAAATTGAAATGTATTAAAACAATATAAATATTAAAGATTACGTTAAAACAGCGTTTATTTGATGAAAATCGGTTGAGTATTAATAGCAAAGTTATGCACGTAATTCATTGGATATTTCAGCCATGTAGGTTTTGAGAGAACAGCTTCTAAAGATTCAAAAATCAATAATTTATTATCAAGATCTGTATATTAAAAATAATTTTAATATACTTTTGATAGTGATTGATATTTTTCAGAAATGTACTTCAATACAGTAGAATATGCTGATGTTGTGTGGCACCCAGGTCTCACTCAAGATTAAAGTAACACCATTGAAGTGATACAGAAAAGAGCATGCCATATTATCCTAGGCAGAAACTTCAACTCTTATGAACATGCTCTTGGCCTTTGTGAACTCGAACTGCTCTCGGAAAAGAGGGTGGGACACTGTCTCAAATTCGCCAAGGGTCTCACTTCAACATCACATTCTTATGATCTTGTACCACGTACTCCTTACCACAGCCACAATAAAAACTTCCGCAATGGTAACAAAACCACACAATTTAACACAAAAACCAATAGATTTTTAAACAGTCCAATCCCTTATTATATTCAATTACTTAATGATTTATAACTTATTCAGTAATATTACATTTGATGATTTGAGTGTGCCACCCTCCTTCCCGATTGGTGCTACCAATTTTCGGTTCTATTGGTACTTATATGTAATTTTTATATTTTTGTGTTATTATATTTCTATTTTTGTATTTTTTATATATTGCCTTTTGTTATATTACAAGCAATTTGGCCCATTGGGCCACCATTTGTAATACTGGCATGTGTTGCTTTTTCATAAATAAAGTGAAAGTGAAATCTTATAAAATGCAAAAAAAATACGTTTCGGGTGCTTGTGGGAAATTGCAACAAATGGAAGAGTTTTAACCAGAGCCTGTCACAAATTATAAATATTATGGAAAATTTCTGCAAAAAATAACTTACAACGTTAAGAGGTAACCGGAAATTGGACCTCTGCATGTGAAAAGGCATTCAATATAGTAAATGTAGCTTATGAATAGCAAGTTGTTATATTATCACTATGATGTGAATATGCGAATGCATCTGGTTGGTGGCTTATGGTCTGGGAGTAGTGATTTCACATGTACTTCCTGGAGAAGAAGTACAGTATGTTAGGGTTAAAATCTACAGTGCCAACCTTAGCTAATGGACACATCCAGCG
>NW_022732082.1:41220-50542 GCF_011630105.1 Anneissia japonica
GTATGTCAGTGTGTCTGATACAAATTGTGAATTGGTGCTAGAGTTCGCAATTCCCTCTGGGAGTGTATATTTTTATTTGGCTTTGCATAGTATAGCCCAAATTAGACCAACCTGGGATTGGCAATCCGCAATAGAATGTTTTGGATAGGCAGATTATTACTTTTTTTTTTATAGATTTGTTGTCACCACCCTGCACAGGGGATTAAAGCCTTTGAAACCCCTAAATTGTTATGCCCCCTGGACAACTAAAGAGATTTTGAGAGATGCCTGACCCCACTTTCTTTGCTCTCCTTGGTAACTTCGCCCCCCCCCCCCCACTGCTTGGTGGTGCAGAATGTCATTGCAGCTGGACCCCCTCCCAGCATGAAATTGAAATGTATTAAAACAATACAAATATTAAAGATTACGTTAAAACAGTGTTTATTTGATGAAAATCGGTTGAGTACAAAGTTATGCACGTAATTCATTGGATATTTCAGCCATGTAGGTTTTGAGAGAACAGCTTCTAAAGATCCAAAAATCAATAATTTATTATCAAGATCTGTATATTAAAAATAATTTTAATATACTTTTGATAGTGATTGATAGTTTGCAGAAATGTACTTCAATACAGTATATCTTGGCACCCAGGTCTCACTCAAGATTAAAGTAACACCATTGAAGTGATACAGAAAAGAGCATGCCATATTATCCTAGGCAGAAACTTCAACTCTTATGAACATGCTCTTGGCCTTTGTGAACTCGAACTGTTCTCGGAAAAGAGGGTGGGACACTGTCTCAAATTCGCCAAGGGTCTCACTTCAACATCGCATTCTTATGATCTTGTACCACGTACTCCTTACCACAGCCACAATAAAAACCTCCGCAATGGTAACAAAATCACGCAATTTAACACAAAAACCAATAGATTTTTAAACAGTCCAATCCCTTATTATATTCAATTACTTAATGATTTATAACTTATTCAGTAATATTACATTTGATGATTTAAGTGTGCCACCCTGATCCTTCCCGATTGGTGCTACCAATTTTCGGTTCTATTGGTACTTATATGTAATTTTTATATTTTTGTGATTTGATATTTCTATTTTTGTATTTTTTATATATTGCCTTTTGTTATATTACAAGCAATTTGGCCCATTGGGCCACCATTTGTAATACTGTCATGTGTTGTTTTTTAATAAATAAAGTGAAAGTGAAATCTTTTATAAAATGAAAAAACATTACGTTTCGGGTGCTTGTGAGAAATTGCAATAACTGGAAGGGTTTTAACCAGAGCCTGTCACAAATTATAAATATTATGGAAAATTTCTGCAAAAAATGACTTACAACGTTAAGAGGTAACCGGAAATTGGACCTCTGCATGTAGTAAATGTAGCTTATGAATAGCAAGTTGTTATATCACTATGATGTGAATATGCGAATGCGTCTGGTTGGTGGCTTATGGTCTGGGAGTAGTGATTTCACATGTACTTCCTGGAGAAGAAGTACAGTATGTTAGGGTTAAAATCTACAGTGCCAACCTTAGCTAATGGACACATCCAGCGTTGGCCTTAATTCTTTCTACATAATGATTATGTTGTATGGGGAGCACTATAATGCCGTTGCTCTTTCTCAAGTTTGTTATATAGATATAAAATAAGTACAAGATTTCTTTCTTTTTTCTTTTTTTGCAATATACAACTACCGGCCAAAAACAGGCGGTTTGTCTGAAGTGGTCTGTGGTAAGCAAATGATGCAAAAATAAGATTTTGAGGAGAGTGAATTTTAGTGATTTTTTAGGTGAATAATAGATTCAGGGTTAAGAATGGAAAATGGGGAAAAAATAAAGTGGTTTATGGAGACAGTTTTTGGACCTTGAATATATGAGGTTAAATTGGATGAATCTTGGGGTACTACTGTAGGTATGTTTGTATAGATCATATGTTGTTTAGTGCTGAATACGGTCATTTTAACCCTAATCGGTTTGAATATCCTCCATTGAATCAAGATTTTCCAGAGTATGCTACATATTTCTCTAACAAACTGTGCTAATGTCACTCACAGACAATAATATTTATCATTATAATAACAACAGTTTCAGAATAAACAGGCGAATAGCACATAACATTGCAATCAAATAAAAAAATTAGTGGAAAAACGGGGCAGGCACATGCCCCCCTTTCCCCGTGTCGTCCCTCTCCCTTACAGGATCTTCCCCAGTTGTGTTGGGCTACCCTCTTGTACGTGAAAGTACAGCAATATACAGTAGGCCTAACCTAGTTGGACGTGAGAGAAATGTCGGTAGGTAGATGCATGTAAGGCTATGTATCTGTACTACTGACATTCAAAAGAACCCATAAATAAACATTGCCCCGACGTGTTCATGTAAATTTGAGGTATCGATTGGTGGAGCTGGCTTGACCCTAAATTTAAACTTTTAATTTCGCTATCTATCTTAATGCACTATAGCGATGTTCCGCAAACTATGGTCTGCGGCCTAAATTTGGGCCGTGAAACATTTTTGGAGGGCCGCGGAGCCGTCTGAAAATTGAAGAAAAAAAATAAAGAGACGTTTTATCATGGAGAAAATAGTTTTTAATAAAGCAAATGCAGCGAATGCGTCGCTTGCACACGCTGCTAAAGTGCCAGATGATGATGCGTGCGTTTTGAGTTATAAGCGGTTTTTGTGTCTATGCCCCCTTGGGAGCCTAATTATCTGTATATATATTCCTGATAGTTCTAATAATAATAATAGTGTAGTTTAATATAGCGCACATATCCATCTAATGTAAGATGCTCAGGGCGCTTGAAATGTGGACTAGGAACTCGACCAATGACTTTCTTCGCCCCTAAGAATCCCTTTGTGTCTGTGCTACCCGGTAACCCGGTACCAGCAACTCTCGTCGTCCACCACAGGGGCTGTCTGTTCCAGTACACCGGGTTAACCCCCTACTTGTCTCGAAGGATGTACTGGGTTCTTTATAGTGCACACGAGCCATTGTATACACTGGGCCTACGGTTTATAGTCCTTATCCGAGAAGACTTGTTCTACCACCAGAACCATAGGCGAGCGTGCCGTTTGAACCAGCGCCGATATTATGGCTATAGCTTGCGGCGTCCCTGCTAACCGCTCGGTCATTCGACTCACCAAGTATGCAACACTATTTTCTATTAATAAATATACTATAAATATACCTTATTTAAGCATTAAATACCTGTCAAGCACGGATCCAGAGTTTACCCTGGCTTTCGCAGATGGGTTCCCATATTGGGAGAGTCATGAGAAGAGAGCTAGCTTGTTTTGTTGCTGGAAGATAAATTTTAGATATTCGAAAAGTTTTTGTTTTCTAGATTCTTTGAAATAAACTTGAGTGGAGTTGAATAGCTTGGTGGTTAAGATGCTTGCCTTCCAATCCCAGGGTCATGGGTTCAATTCCTGTCAGTTGCAGGACTTTTTCTCACGACCAAAACAACACCACTCCCTAGCCTCATAATGAGATTTAGTTTGTGTAAAGCACCATGTGTGTATGTTTGTCTTGTGTGTCGTGGACTGTTTTATGTGTACTGGGCCCTCTGGGAGTACAGTAATTTGTTACTGAAGAGGAAACCCAGTATAAATAACAAGTAAATAAATAAAACTTTGTGCATTATGAGACGTCTATTATTGAATACACTTTGAATTCATAGTTTTTTCCTACTTTGCTATGGACAATTAATAATTATGATGATGAAGAAGATGATGACGATGAGGAGGAAGCTGTGCAAGATTAATTAACAGGCCCTTTTATGTGAAGTGTCAGGTGAGGCCCGTAGCCTAAGTTACAGTTGGGAATTTGGAGACATTATCGTCGTCGTCAATTGTTCAATGCACACAGTCGGACAATAGATGATTTATGATATCTGTTAGAAAGTAATCTGAAACCCATAAAACATCAGTTCAGGCATTCATTTATCTGTCTGTGGAAAATATAACATATGAATCATACAAAATAAGAAGAATTAAAATAAAATTTAAAATATGTGAAAAACATCTACACTAAATCAAAATGGAATATTCACTGCCTGTTGGATCCCAGTTTTAGTATTGCAGGGGTTTTGAAGGCTTTACAGTACAGTATAACCAATCCACCGTATTTTTGATAGATTGCTGATTAAAATGTAAAATTTAAGAATTTTAATTCAGTACATTCTCAAGTGTTATGTAAATCTCATATATCCCAGTCTAATATGACCACAACATTGAAGTCCTCTCCTTTAAACTTCTAACCTACTAAACTTTGCGTATCTCAATATACATATATATTTCCTTAAATCAAGGAAGTCTACTCGTTAAATTAGTATATATAGTATAGAGAATTTTGCCTGTCTCAGATATCCAAATTTTAGGAAATTATGTTTTATGCATGCACTGACATGAGAACTTTAACCTAATAACTTTGATATGTATGTTTTATGTTGTTTGTTGAATAGATTTCTTTAATAATAATATTACAATCTAATATGACCACAACATAAGGAAGTCCACTCTGTAAATGTTTAGCATAATATTGTACAGAGAATTTCGATTGTTTATCAATATCATCATGTTAGATCCAAATCACGTTTTATGCAAGCACCGACGAGGAAAGATTAAACATAGTAATTTTGATATGTACCTGTACATGTTTTATGTTATGTGTTGATTGGTCTTAGTTAATACTATTACAGTTTAATGGCTTATTGTAATAATATTACAGTTTAATAGTTTACAGTAATATTACAGTTTAATGGCCGCGGAACCCTGAACCCCAACCCGGGGCCTTTGGCGGCCCCCTAGCCCCAATCATCAGTGCTTGCGCTTTGCTCGCAACCTGACTATTTCCATTCTCGTGGCGACGGCCCTGCTATGACGTGTGTGGCTGAACCGTGTTTGGTTGAATCAGAGTAGAAAGAAATACAATCAACAATTGTTTAGGGGGGGGGGGAAACACAGGGGTGGGGAAACACAAATGTACAGTATTATTTTTTTAATAAAATAATATAATTTGTATACAATAAAATTTTATCACTACGAGAACAGATAATGATGTCAAAATATTACATATACATGGAGGCTTCATGATCAAAAGTTCTTGCCAAGATTTGTTATGTTGGTCCCTGGCGCGGCTGGGCTGCTGGGCCACGGCTTGGTGCCATCGTAAATACAGTGGGCCGTGAAGTAAAAAGTTTGCGGAACGCTGCACTATAGCATTGCTGAAGAATAGCCATAATGACCCAATCCATATCGACCAAGATTCGAGAGATAGAGGATAGGCTCTAGCTATGCTAACTAAACCTGAGCCTACTGTAGGCCCCCAGGTCTAGGCCTATCTCTCATCGACATCATAGGCTAGGCTAGGCCTGTGGAGGGATAGCCGATATGATTAAGGCCGAGATTATACCATTGCTTGTGCCCAAGTGTATATTTTTTTCTCATGGATTTCTAACACATTACTGATGTTTCAAGTCATAAGACTACAGTAATATCCAGTACTTAATGCAATGGGTACTCCGAAGTGGTACGGGAACATGCTACTCACTCATTTTGTTGACTATGTGAAGCACTGCGCAGTGATGTAATGAAGCTGCGAAACATAGACTGGTTCTTTTACAGCCTGCCGCAATCATCTTTAAACCTAAGCACTGCGGTACAGAATAGATGGGATTAAGTGGTTTTTGGCTGTTTTTTTCGTTGTTATCCAATATCCAGCATGAAATGTAGCAGAATGTTGTCGTGACATATAGGAACCCATTGCATGAGGTATGAGCACATTCCTGCCAGCAGTTTCAGAGGAGATAGGTGAAGCTACGTGGAGGCAATTAGTAGAATTAATATATAGATGATACCAATAATAAAAATAATAATAATGTTATATTTATATAGCGCATATTTCACATTGACCGTATGCGCTTTACACAGAAATAATATAGGCCAACCGAGACAATAATAGTAATAGGTTGATTTATAAGGTGCAAATACACAAGGTAAAGGAAAAGCAGAAAACTTGATAAATTCAGAGAATAGAGAAAATAAAATAGAACAGACTATCCTAAAATTATTTAATTGTTTTGGCATCTAACTAGCCTACCAAAAAACAGAGGTGAGAAACAAGACAGTTCATAGGAGAAAACATCGGATCACAAGGATGCAAAATGGTTGAGTTTTAAGCTGCTTTTAAAAGTAGCCAAGGAAGGAGACTCGTGAATATAAACTGGGTGATCATTCCACGGCGGCAACAGAAAAAACATTTTTAAACGGCTTTTGGGTGTGAAAAGTGTTTTAAGTAGTTTGGCGTGTTCTTTTACATGCTGTAAGTTGCCCAGTGGTGAAGTGTCTTGTAAACAAGGAAAAAATCTTGAATGCAATTCTGTTAGTGTGGGTATGCTGTGATCTAGGAATGAGTTTAACAAGACTCGTAACAAGATTCATAATCCTTACTTGGTAACGATCCTCAGGCACCATTTTAGCTTTTATCGATTATGTATGAAAGGAAACGATAAGATAAAATAAAATGAGATATGTATGAAAAAGCATAAGAAATGAAAATGAAAGAAAAGAAATAAAGTAAATACAAGAAAAATCAAGGTTACATAAGAAACCAAGAAAAAGAAGAAAGATAAGGAAATATTACAAAGGTAATTTAAGCTAAAGAAGCAATGCATAAGGAGGCATTAGAAAGAAAGGGGAAAGGAAAGAAAAGAAAAGGTAATTAAAAGGAAAAGGGAGACTAAGAAAGAAAAGGTAGGTAAATAGGAATCACGGAAAGTTAAGGAAGCATAGAATGAAAGTAAAAGAGAAGATAAGTAAGTAATTAGACGGTTAGCTAATACTAAAATAGAAAACAAAAACAAGGAACGTGAAAGTAAATAATTCTACATGGAGACTAGGGCAGTGGCGGACCGTCAAGGCAAGCAAGGTATGCAGTGCATACCCTGGCTAAAACAAATAAAAAAAATATATTAGTACAGTTTCTCCGCTTTATTTAGGATTTCTTAGTCAGGATCTTATACACCCTAATTTTTCGAGTGGAATGCTATTCATTGGAATAGCAAAGTTTTTCAATGTTTGGCCTAATTTGGTACCTAGGATAAGTCACAGTCGGGCCTATCGCATTGTACTTAGAATTTCCGCATGGCTGGTCTTTGATATCAGCCAATCACGTATTCAGTGAGTCAATGGAAGTCAGAGCATACCCTACAACGCTCAAATTTGCTATTGTGACAACCGTGTGGTGGCGTCAGAATAACCAATTTAACACTGGAATGGAAGCAGTGCTTCCAAGAGTATGTGGGCATGCTCTTCTCACAAATCGGGACCTCCACTGCCAATCGGGTATTCTATCTACAAGCCTAATCTGAATCGATTAAAGTTTAAATATATTTACATACATATGACCGGTATAGAAGAAACTTTTAATTATTATTATTTGAATTGAAATTTGTTAAAGTACCGGAATAAGAATTCTTTTGAAGAGAAGACAACCATGCCGGTATTAAAAATAACATGCATTGTATTTTGACTCTAAAACGCAATCTGATTCTTTATAGTAGTAGGCTTCCAAACTTTTCCTATCACTAGCAGGCCCTGGCATTAGTGGCGGGTCTTAAAATGGAAGGGAGCTGATGGTGTCAGGAAGGTAAAGTGGGGGATCGGTGATTATGAGGGGATACGAGGTGATTTTTAATTACTTGAGCATGACTTGAGGGCGGGGGCGCAACTGGGGGATGGGTGAGTATTTTTTTTAGAGGTAGGGGGAGGACGTGCGGCCCCTTGTACATCCTAGATATGCCAATATCTAGCATACCCTGCAATTTACCCTACGGTCCACCACTGGACTAGGGTGGCCACTAATAATCTTCTAACATTTTTCAATTTCCGAAGGTTCTAAAATAATGCAATAATGCAATACACCAAATTATTCACCAAAGGTGACGTCATCACAATAGTGGGTATGAAAAAATAAAAACATCGCACGAAGAACTATGCTAATGCTAATTGAGTGATGTCGAAAGTAGTGTATATTAAATTGTTAAAAATGTAATGAAGTTAGCATAGAAGATACTTTGTAGACAATTTATACAAATGATTCATAGATTTGAGATTAAGGTTGATTCGATTTACAATAATGTGAAGCGCTTAGAGGCTTTGTTAAGGCATTAAGCGCTATATAAGAACGACATATTATTATTATTATATCCATTCAGACTAAAAATATGAGTTTTGAGAGCCCTTCTAGGGGGCCTAGGCTTATCGCTTAGGCAAATCGCCACATCAAGCGCTGACTAATGGATCGTCGTTGATTTTGAGGTACACTTCAGACTGTCACTCGGTTCTGTTGCAATTTCTGTATGAAATAATTAAACTTATTGGACAAACTTAAATTGGTGAATTGTAGAATATGTACAGTATTTCTTTGACTATGATCAATGAGTCAGAAGAATGTTGTTTGTATGAATGTCTAACCTAGTTTTCCATCCATTTCTTTCACTGCATTTCAAATCCAATTTTCTGATGTTTGTTAAAGGAATATTTACCAAGGCTTTTCGATAAGTAAGAAAATTACATTCAGCCTTAAGATGCGAGATTTTGCTGACCTATCTTGAAATGGACAATTCCGTTGTCCTTTTCTGAGAGTGCCGTGGGCATCCATTTCTGCGACTACATTGCTCGTTTCTGTGAGTAGGTTGTTCGTTTGTAACTGTATTTTTGGCGGCGATTGCCTTCCATTGTAGGGGTGATGATCATTAACATTAATTTAAGTTTAATTATATCATACAGAAATTGCAACAAAACCGAGTGACAGTCTGAAGTGTACCTCAATCCATTAGTCAGCGCTGGATGTGGCGATTTGCCTAAGCGATAAGCCTAGGCCCCCCTAGAAGGGCTCTCAAAACTCTTCATATTTTGATGCCCTAAAAATTGCCAAGGTAGTTCCTATTTATAAAAAAGGTGATCCTCATCATTGTTTACTAATTACAGACCTATTTCTTTATTACCTTGTTTCTCCAAAATCCTTGAGAGCCTAATTTACAACAGATTGCTTGGGTTTTTAGATAAGCACAATATTATTCATAATCGCCAATATGGTTTTAGAAAATTCTTTTCAACTGATCTTGCTATTATTGATATATATGACCAAATACCAAAGCTATTGGTAATAATTATTTCACAGCTGGTATTTTTCTTGATCTGAGCAAGGCCTTGACACTATTGATCATAACATTTTACTAAACAAACTTGAACGTTATGGTGTCAAAGGCCTTGCTCTCAATCTATTTAGAAGCTACCTTGGCAATCGACAACAATTTGTTTCAGTTGACT
>NW_022732083.1:0-670 GCF_011630105.1 Anneissia japonica
GCCTAAACAAGTAAACAGGAAGGCCAAAACTAAACTTTAGAGGCAAGCCTCAATAAATAAGCCACATGATTTATCTAGAATAAATTGAAATGCCATTGGTTTAATTTAGTGTACTGGGAGATCGTTCCTAATATTGAGTCAAATGGTGTGGTTGTTTTAAGTAAAAGTTCCCAGTGATTATCTTTATCTTTGCGATTTTTGTCGCTCCAACTGGCATTATGGTCAATTGCAATTTAAGTAAATGTTCCCAGTGATTCTCTTTATCTTTGCGATTTTTGTCGCTCCAACTGGCATTCATTCATTTTTTTTTCATTCATAAAGGTATTTTATTCAAAAATAATTGTAATTGCAGTACTGTATTAAAGACTGAATTGTAACAATTTTACAAATTCAAAAAGAGAGACATTAAAAAAGGCAATGTTTTCCTCTTCTTTCCCCTTTTTTTCCCTTTCCTTCTTCTTAGGCCCTTCTCTCATTCCAAAGTCTGGGTCATATATTGCAGTGGGCTATTAAAATATCTTTTGGTCCTATGGCTACGGAGAGACAGTTGATTGTCATTTCTAAGTTTCCTACCATGGCACTCAAATCTGGTTTTAGGGATCCAATTTTTAAAATTAACCATTAGTGAGTTGTAAAAGTCCAGGCAAATTTTCTCTCTGCGTTCTTTAAG
>NW_022732084.1:0-862 GCF_011630105.1 Anneissia japonica
TGTATTCTATTATAATAAATTGCTGTGTTTAGTTTCCAAGACACTTTTATATAGCAAAATCATCATCATCACATACAACGGCGGCGGAAGCGGGGGCCATTGGCCCTCCCACTTTTTCTACTGGGGGGGCCTGACCCCCACACTTTTGGGACTGTTCCCAGCACCAGTGACAAACATTTTACAAATGCTGCAATGTCATTATTATTATTATTATTATTGTTATTGTTATTACTATTATTATTATTATTATTATTTGGTGTTTAATAGACACCTTGTTTATTTTCGTCTTATAAATTGACCTATTATTATAATTTTTATAATATATATATATATATTTTGTTCATTTTCTAACGAGCATTACAAGTTCCATTTTTGAGTTGAGCAACCAAATGTTGATTGACGTCTGTATATGCGCGTCTGTAAATTTTCCTTGAAACCCACCCTCAAGCATAAAGAAAAAATCGCCTGCCTTTGTGAACTCAGTATTTAGGCATACGGGAGGAGGTACCGTAGGCACTCTTTAATGGAGCGAAGTATGCTATAGTTCTCTTTATGCTAACCACGAAGATGTATTAGTAGTGTAACTGATTGGTACAGTAAACCTTCAAACTAGCTGAATGCAACCACATTTAAACTCCATCTAATTTAATAAGATTTTTATTTAGGCCATTTTTAAAAATAAAGTTCTCAGTAGGTTCTACAGAATTTACGCTGTATTTAATGTGTTATATATGTTGTAAAAACTGTATTGAGTAAAAAAATCTTTCGAATAAAAATATATTTCGTTTGACATTAGAAATTAATCATTTGTGATACAAAATGATATAGGCTATGTCAATCACAATTGAACTGTGGCAGATTC
>NW_022732085.1:0-1101 GCF_011630105.1 Anneissia japonica
GCAAATTACGCAAACTAATGGACAAATACTAAAAACAGTAACGCTTTGTTCTGACTTTGGGAAAGTTAAACTCTCTAGGAGCTCGAAGGTAGCAAATTATGTAGTACATGCCCCGGATGTTTAACCTTGGTAAAAGTACCCCTTCACAGGCTGTCCCTTCAAACTTTGAGTGGAATAACAAGGTTATCAATTGTACAAGTTTCGTTAAAGATTATTTTGCAGGCTCTATGTTGAATGCGATCAATTTGGTAAGATCGGTCCTTTGTAATGTTCATTAAATACTGGCACTGCGTATACAGGTCTAATGATGACCTGTTTATAGAACAGCAATAATGCATGGCTATCAACAGTGACCTGACCGTTTCAGTTGTCTAAGAAAAAATAATTTAGAATTACACTTCTTAATGATATTATCAATATGCGGTTGCCAAGATAACCTGCTGCACAAGGGGAGTCCAGGCAATTTAGTTACAGAAACACAGTCACTGTTGCTATCTTCAATACATAGTTCAAATTCTGTTTTAACTTTTTTACGGCTTATCACAAACTCTTTGGGGGATTTTTAGCGTTAAATTTCATATGGTTGCTATCTGACCAAATAACAATCAGGTTGATATCATTTTGTAAATTGCTTATTTGATTTTTAGCTACCGGTATTCTTTCTACTACTGTGGTATCATCCATAAATTTAACATTAAGATTTTCTGTATAGGTCATTAATAAAAATAAGAAATATAATAACACCCAACCAAGTTTCTTGGCCTGAGCCTCCATTCGGTAAAAGCCATTCAGTAAGACTATCACCCAATTTAACCCTGTTAAGCCTATTACTAAGAATCTGTTCAACCATGAAGCACCTGTGACCTAATGGTTATGACACTCGCCTTGACAGCGAGAGGTTGCAGGATCGAATCCCGTCGGATTACACAATGTATTTATTTATAGGACAACATTCGTTAAGAGCCATGTTGCACAATGTAACATCATGTCCTTTATTCGAACACTGTATTTACTTTTCCTTGATGATGATGATTTATATATATATATATATATATATATATATACTATATCAGTTGCCTGACGATCGCAATAGCGTGAAAC
>NW_022732086.1:0-826 GCF_011630105.1 Anneissia japonica
ATCTTTTTGGAGAGAAACAGGATCAAGTGAACGAAAAAGCAAAGTAGTATCATCTGCATACATAACAGTTTTACAGGTTACACATTGTGGAAGGCTATTTACATAAATAATAAATAACAAAGGGCCCAAAATTGAGCCCTGTGTTACACCTATATTAATTGACTTAAAAAGAGAAAGGCTACTTCCTATCTTAACTGCTTGTTTTTTATCTCTTAAGGAGGAAGTAAACATGAAATCATTTTCAAAACGGAAAAAACCTTGAGTTTTGAAGAAATTTTGAAGACAAATTTTCGGGACAGCTCATTTACCTGACCGTTTCCAAGAGGAGAAAACCTTGAATTTTTTTTTGTTCGATGTCGAATATATGAAACGTGTAGGCTGCCGGCACCTTGACCTCTGAAGTTTAGTGCCAACAAATTTTGACAAAATGATAATTATTGTTTATTTTCAGTAAATATTTCAGCCTCTCCAAATTTCTTTCCTATTCTTCTTTCTTCCTATTGTATGCTTCTTCCTTATTTTCATTTAATTTAATTTAATTTAATTTATTTTACTAAATACAAATTTTTAATTCACATAAATCATTTGATACATAATTACATATTTTAACTGGACTCTAGAACTAGGCCTTTGTATACATTGTGTCTGTATTTAACATATTTCAATCTTTGTCAATCTAAATTCAAAGGTATGTCCTGGCCCTAACCCTTTAATGTCACTTATCTTCATAAACCTTCTACAAATGGATACCTTGTTCGAAACAAGAAATCAAGTTGTCTTTACCCAGTACCGCTTGTATATTTTATTCGTGTGTGAAAACTTTAAC
>NW_022732087.1:0-952 GCF_011630105.1 Anneissia japonica
GGGGGTTCGCTAGAAAAGGGGGGTTCGCCCGAACCATAAAAACCCCCCCTGGCTACGGGCCTGGTGATTAACCCTAATGCCTATCATTGCAAACGCCTTTTAAATGGTAATGTGCTAAATTGCTTAACGGTAACGCCTATCGGCGCCAACGCTTGACGTGTTTAACTATAACGAATATCGTTGCAAACATCTGTTCAACGGTAATCTGCTGACGTGCCTAACCCTATAGGTGCAAAAGCCTTCAATGGTAAATGGTATTAAACTGCTGGCGTGCTTAACTCTAACGCCTATCATCGCAAACGTTGTGTAAAAAATGCAGTTAAACCATTGTGGCAGCTACTAACATGCTTTTAATCAGTGATTGCTATATTTTGTGATATTTGTGCTATAATAAAATTGATATTATAGCTAGATAGTGACCAGCTACCATGCTTTTAAACACTACCGTATTTAATGCTTAATTTTAATCGCTTTTTAATACTTAACCCTGTAATTGCTAATATTTTTTGAAATTGGTGCTATATGACTGCCATTATAAGGTATAGATGGTGACCAGCTACTAGTATGCTTTTAAGCATATAATGCCCTTTAATATTTAACTCAGCTATAACAGACAATATCACACTCACATAAACAGCAAAATAGAACATATAATACAGTTGATGTGCTACAGCCAAGATATAGATATATTTTGGGAATGGCTATATGACTGCTATTAGGCCTATAAGCTATTACAAGCTGTAGCTAAAATGAATAGCTAGGCTAAATGCTACCGTATATTAAATGCTAGGCCAATCATGCTCTTTAATGGCCTGTTCTACATCAAGATAATGCTATACCGCAACATGGGTACCCATAAATAAGTGGCGGCCGCCAGATGATTAAGTGGCGGCCGCCAGATGATTAAGCGGCGGCCGCCAGATGATTAAGCGGCGGCCGCCAGATGATTAAG
>NW_022732088.1:0-557 GCF_011630105.1 Anneissia japonica
TTTATGACGGATTAACAATATTTAAATTAATTTTCAATTAGCTGACTGAGGGCTGAACGTCTACATGACATTATATTTAGGCGCATATATAATATAAAAACAAATAATAGAAAATAATTTTAATTTATATACTTATTTAATTTAATAGACCGATGGGATAAACCCATTTTGTTAATAAAAATGTACAATTTAAATGCAACAGAAGAGGAAAATCTGATCCGAATGAAAAGGAAACCTTGCCTCCACCAGGACTCAGCACCTTTTTCTTAACGTCTACAGGTTGTTGGAAGCATTCTAGGACTATGTCCTAGGCCTCGCTCGGACTACTGAAGAGTATGGCGGTTCAACTGTGTCATAATTACTACGCGTAGTACGCGTAGTACACGTACTACGCGTAGTACACGTACTACGCGTAGTACACGTACTACGCGTACTACACGTACTACGCGTACTACACGTACTACGCGTACTACACGTACTACGCGTACTACACGTACTACGCGTACTACGTGTACTACGCGTAGTAATTATGACACAGTTGTACCACTCGCGGTAAA
>NW_022732089.1:0-1119 GCF_011630105.1 Anneissia japonica
GCCCATAAGGCTGAAGTACACTCTTTCCAACCCGCCCTGTCATATGCAACATGTCTGGCTTCATTCCATGATTTCCATCCAAGACACTCTCTTTCCTTTTCAACAGTCCTCCGCCACGTTGTTTTGGGGCGACCAACTCTTCTTTTCCCTTCAGGTTTCCAAGTTAATGCAGTGTAGCAGTTTTTGTTTTGGTCCATTCGCAATATGTGTCCAAGCCATTTCCATCTACGAGACATGATTTCTGTACTTATCTTCTTCGAATTTGTTTTCTGTAGAATTACATTATTTTGTACAATGTACGGCCATCTAATTTTGAGGATTCTTCTTAAGCACTTGAACTGGAATGTGTCTAGTTTCAATTCGTCACTTTGGTTTACTTTCCAGGTCTCACATCCGTATAGTAGAACTGATTTGACAAGTGTGTTAAATAACCTCAGTTTGGTAGCTAGGGTGTAAATGTGTGAACTCCATATTCTATTTAACTTCATGAATGATATTCTGGCCTTATGAATTCTGTTAATGATATCATCTCCCCCTCCTCCTTGTTTACTGACAATAGCACCCTGGTAAGTATATTTATCGACTTCATTTAGTTGCTGTTCTCCCATTTGTATTCTATTATTACTGTTGCTATTTATCCTTAACACTTCTGATTTCTTCTTATTAATTTTGAGGCCAGTTTGTGCAGCAAATTGTGAGAGTTTTGTAGCTTTTATTTGCAATTGCTGACAGTTTGGTGACACAAGTGCAATATCGTCTGCAAAGTTTAAATCTTCGAGTTTTGATGTGAATCTCCATCTAATTCCAGTGTTGCTTTCTTCAGTTGTTCTCTTCATTATCCAGTCTATTATTATCAGGAAAATAAAACCAGACATTACATCTCCTTGCTTAACTCCAGTTTTGACTTTGAACCAGTCGGACTCTTCATTCCCATCCAGCACAGCACATTAAGTGCCTTCGTATAAGATTTGAACCATATTTATTATCTCCTTGGAATTCCATAAGCCTCCATTATTTTCCACATGCTATCCCGGTGAACAGAGTCAAACGCTTTCTCGAAATCTATGAAGAGAATGTATAATGTTGATTGCCATTCCACAACCTGTTCAATGATATTTC
>NW_022732090.1:0-230 GCF_011630105.1 Anneissia japonica
GGATTATTTTTCCCGTGTGATGTGTACTGTACCGAATTGTACTGAAGATGGTGCAAAAAAAAAAAATAAGAAAAGAAAAAAACGGCACCCTTCTCCCCCCACCCCATAAAAAAAATTATAAAAAAATTAAGAAGGGATACTTTCAATTAGTATCCATCATTTATGAATAAAGATAGAATCGATATATCATCACAACTTGCACATTTATAACAAAATTATATCATGTACAT
>NW_022732090.1:343-524 GCF_011630105.1 Anneissia japonica
TTGAGAAATGTCAGTCTTATGTTGGCTTTGTATTATTGTTTGAATCATGTCCGTCTTATACGTTCGTTCCTTTATGAATTTTTTCATGATGTCCGTCTTATGTTTTCGTTATTTTATTTTTTTAAATTCTTGTCTGTCATATCGTTCATAAATTCGTTCATGTCCGTCTAATGTGTTTGTT
>NW_022732091.1:0-228 GCF_011630105.1 Anneissia japonica
TTCAACAAGAGGATGCTCATCTCCACTAAGAACATAGCATGTGCGTACACTCCTTTCATCTTTACTGTGCCATCAGCAATCCGATGCTATTAGTGATTATAGTCAAAGAGTATAAATAGAACAAGAGAGCAAAGTCCCGTTCGTAAAAACGTCATGCCTGTGTAGGACGCCAACTAACGGTTGTATATTCTTTTTATTACCCAGTGCAGCGCTGCGCAGCGCGGTAGA
>NW_022732091.1:303-901 GCF_011630105.1 Anneissia japonica
GTGCAGTACTGGGTAATAAAACATATACAAGCGTTAGTTGGCGTCCTACACTATCTGCGTAGAGCGTATCGTTTTTTTACGCTCCCAATGAGCGTTGTTGGCTCTCTTGTTCTATTTATACTCTTTGTTATAGTCATCAATTATTAGTCTATGCGTACCATCTGTTTACATCTGTCTTTTGACCATAAGCTTGTTAAGTGTTTCTATAAAATACAATTTGATTCGTGAAAATTGACAAACTAAATGAAAAGTAGGATATGTCCATGCCAGAGATAAATCCTTAAATGTCCTGAGATGAGCGTCCTTTTGTTAAATTCCCTTTGTAATATCCATGTAAGAAAAACATAAAACAAGAGACTTGTAACTTACCAGGGATGTGTACACTTGTTAACGGGGCACAGCTTGTCCTTCACTTTGATGCTGTTACGTATCTTCACTGCCTACATATAAATTCTACCAACTTTTAGCAAGGTTTGTATTTTGCTTGTGTGAAGAAAACAGTATATTTGTAGGAATATTTTGGGACTGGAATTCTTTGTAATATTTTGTTTTGAGTGAATCTGGATATTAGAAGAGTTTTGTAACAGCCTACGTTGTT
>NW_022732092.1:0-782 GCF_011630105.1 Anneissia japonica
ACTGGATCTCTTCCGTTTATTTTTGGCCATGCAGACAGTTTGTTCATGAAAGCTTTAGCAATTACAGTGTTGTTGCCATATCTCTCTTTGAGATCGGCTTTCGCTTGATTGTATGCATCTTCGGTCTGTAGTAGCAAATAATTTGAAATCATGGCCTTCGGTTCGCCGGCCAGGTGTTGACTTAAGAGGTTTAACCTTTCATTGAAAGATACAGCTTTCGATTCTATTAAAGCGTGGAAAGACGATTCCCACATTGGAAATCTCATCGGATCTCCACTAAACACTTCTACCTTGACTTGCGGTAGTCTGAAGGAGTCCACAAGTTGCTTAATAATTGGTGTCGTGTCGTGAATTGGATTGTATGGTGATGTGCAATTGGCAGTTGTTGAAGGCATGGTATTAGCAGGTGGCCTCCATAGTGTAGACATTTCTTGTTGAACAATAGGTGGTGGTATAAAAGGTTGTGCAGTCGCACTTAATCCAGTATTGTCAGTTATGATATTTTGATCAGAAATAATTGGTGAGTTTGACTTACGTGTCGATGTAATACCATTTTCCGGGTTTGCCTGTGCTTCGGCTGTTTTTAGAATTGGTGTTTGGCTTGAATCAAGAAACTTCTGCATGTCTTGTTCTTTGTTTGTCGGAAGAAGCCACTCAATGCTTCCTTCATCAGAATCAACTTGGAGACATGCTTCCATTTTCGCTTTTGTCTTTGCAAGCTCTTGCCTTAACTGCAACTTACGCAAAGATCTTTCTTGCTGTTGGATCTGCTGCTCCAGTTT
>NW_022732093.1:0-548 GCF_011630105.1 Anneissia japonica
AAACAGGCAAAACCATGAATAAATTGCACAACACAAGCTGCAGTATTATACCCGTTGCCATCGTCAATAATAATAATAATAATAATAATAATAATAATAATAATTGTAATAATAATAATAATAATAATAATAATAATAATAATAATGATAATAATAGATGACGTAGTTGACAGGGTCAATACTCCTTAAGGATATTACATCCCTCCTTATTTTGTTAACTTGAATTTTATTTGTTTGATAATGTTGAAACAAAACATGTACAATAACTTTGCTCATAACCTACCAATGATTGAGCCCTGTTGAGCAGAGCCGCTGTCCATTAGACCAATAATTGATTAATTAATTTTGCAGTTGTAAAAAGTTTTAGTAAAAGGAACTTTATTCCTTCATCTATTTCTCTGAATGATCATGTTCTGAAAGCAGTTGACACTGTTAAAGTTCTTGGAGTTATGCTTCAGGCTAATCTTAAAGGGGGGGTGCGGGGATGAAATAATTAATTTTTAATTTAAAATAGAGGGATGGGCGAGCACAACGACGGTGACGGCACT
>NW_022732094.1:0-637 GCF_011630105.1 Anneissia japonica
ATAAAATCAAACAAACATAAAGTCACTGTTAATGCAAATTGTCAGTCAGCAATGAACAATTACTGATAACTAGTACACAGACCTATAGTAAAAATCTCGGCGGCATTCCGAGATTTTATATTTTTTGCTAATTGTACCAAAAATGGCCGAGCTAAATGGCCGAGCGGTTAAGGCAGGGGCACCGTGATAAAAAATTGCCTGGCCGTAACGTTTGAAAAGTCACGGCCAAACTATATTTGGCATTTGGCCGAATTTTTGAATTTACATTTTTTTTTCAATACAGGCCTAATATAACAGACTTGTTTTGGATATGTTGTTTTTGTTAGCTTAAATTCTATATTTGATTCTATTCACAGTGGCGGATCCCCCCTCTGTGAAGAAAGTAACAAAACACTATGGGTCCTGGCTTACAAAATTCATGCTAACTAGACGCGGATCCAGACCTTCGCCCACTTCGCCCAAGCGAAGGTCAGGGTGAGAATTCAAAATAAAATGTTGACCATTTTTTCCAACAATCATACTTACTTTCCTTGACACTTATTTTGAATATTACCATTAGAAAAATGTTTAAAATACCTTACACTTTTAAACTGATTGTACTGTAGGCCCTACCAGAGAGAGAGATACATTCCCAATA
>NW_022732095.1:0-653 GCF_011630105.1 Anneissia japonica
ACTGCTCATATTACCTTCTTCGACCTTGAAGACGCTTTCGGCTCTGTTCCCCATTCTTTAATTGAGTTCACTCTAGAGAGGTGTAATATTGATCCAAATATTAAGACCTATATTACTAACCTCTACTCCTGCTTAAGTGGTAAGGTTACTACCAAGCATTGGTCATCTAATGAATTTAGATTCAGGAAAGGTATCTTTCAAGGAGACCCATTATCTCCCATCATATTTATCCTTTGCTTTGAACCAATCTTGCAATTCTTAGAACAGGAGCTTTCCCACGGTTATAATTTGGAAGGGACCAAGATTATATCCACGCCATTTGCAGATGATTTCTGCCTTATTACTGGCAATAAAAGAACACATCAAAGACTTATTTCAAAAATTATCACACTAATCAAATCAATGGGTTTAAAGCTTAAGCCTAAAAAATGTCGATCCCTCTCCATTGTCCGTGGGAGAGCTTCTAAAATTAACTACACTCTGGGCGCTGATATTATTCCAACAATTGAGAATGATTCACACAAATTTTTGGGCTCTATTATCACCTTTAATAACACAGATCTGGATGTCTTTCAGTACCTATATACATTAATCGAGAAAAACATTAATAAGATAGACAATTCTTTAATCAGATCCGAGTTCAAGATCAGAGT
>NW_022732096.1:0-909 GCF_011630105.1 Anneissia japonica
TCCAGCCACCACAGGGTGGATCGAGATCCTAGATATTATAGAGAGAGCAAAGCTAGCGCGCGAAAGATTTGTTCGCCGTTCGTCGTCAACGAACGTCATATCTCTCTTTCTTTGTGGACATGCGCAGTATGAAAAAGATCGACTATAAATAGATATTGTTACTTGGCGACTACAACTCTAAAGATCGAAAATCATCATTCACCAGCCTTAAAATTTGTTTTTGACGAACAAACGATCGTTTTTTCAATGAAAAAAATCTAGTAAAAAGAAAAAAAAAAAAATCGCGATTTCGTCAAAAGAGATGCGCGCGGGGATGATAAACTAATCATTTTTTTTATGGGGCCTTAGACCTAGGCCTAAAGTAGTATAGTATGAGAAGACGACCAACCTCCGGCCAATGACAGTAGCGGGCTGTCGTTTTAAAAATAAAGTAATACGGCCGTTTTCCACTAGGCCTAGGCGAATTTTGCGCGAATCGAAAAATTTTCCCATACGTATGCGCAATTTGAGAATCGCGTGATAAAAATTAAACTGCGCAAGCGTATGGGCGAAAAAGTTCATTCGCGCCAATAAATTCGTCTAGCAAAAGACCGCCGTAAAAGTGTAAGCCTCAGACCGGACCATTATATTTAAGGTTATCGTTTCCAAATTTACTCATATATATGACTGTACGGTATTCATATTTGACATCATTTTAATATGGAAAATATCTGCGTGATAAAATAATTATTGTAATATAAAAAATACGTATTTTGCTTAAGTAGAACCAGTATATATATTGGCATCAATCAATCCCTAGTGTGGTATTCTGTGGAGTGGACCTGGAATTAGGCATCCAATTCCAACCTTTATAGCGCAGTAAAAACGAAAAATCTCAGAACTGCAGCAAGACTGCAATTTACCGTTACA
>NW_022732097.1:0-1301 GCF_011630105.1 Anneissia japonica
AATGATTGTATTGTACTCGTTGATGACGTCACGAAATAACAACAAATAACAAGCTGTCATGTCCGAGCCTAGGCCGTCATGGAAGCTCACTGGCTCCTGTGCATGGGGTTCGATCCGTTGTGAAAATTGTGGGGGGGGGGGACGAATTGCAAAACAAGGAAGTCCTGCTTGGGGGAAGGAGCCCCTTAGGGTCCCGGTGGCGGTCCAGGTGACGAAGCCCCTGGAAGCTCTGGCGTCTATCACCTTTTATAAGTCGTATGTAATTGATTTTAAGGAATGCAACTAAATTTTATTTCCACACAACATTTTCAAAATACATTGGCGGATGCAGTGGGTGGGGGTCAGATTTCGGCCATACCATGACACTTTAAAAATACAGTGGCTAATCCAGAAATTTTAAGATTATGGCACCTGTAGTTGGCTGGAAATGGCACTCTCAGACCAGGAAACAGTTAAATTAGTAAGCCTAGTTTACTGTTCCCTGCTCAGACTTAATTTGAATATAATTTTCTTTTTTCTCCACTTTAAAATTTTGATAAAAAAAATTAAAGTGGGTGGGCCGGCTGGGCTCCCTTGGCTCTGCCATTGAAATACTTAATATATTATTTTTTTTTCAAAATTAATCCAGGTAGTCATAATCATGCCCACTTAAATATTTTGTGCAAACTAACATTCATAAAAATAATGAATTATTATCTACTGAGTTTTGATGTATTCTAACCATGAAAAGCAAATCACTCCAATTCTATAGTCCAGTGGTTCTCAACTATATCGCAATAGGGGCCAAAAATGTTCATGGAATACATTTGAAGACCCAGAAAAAGAGGTGTACTGTGCTGTGTAGCGCAATCGGGGTGCCGCAGGTGCGAGCCGAGGGAGGGTTTGGGAGGTGGTGGCCCCCTTCACGAATTAGAAATTGCTTGAAAATAGTAAGCCACTAGACGCTCATACAGGACATCTTGGCCTAAGAAAGTTAACCTTGTGTTTGGTAATGCAAAATTCAAAATGTCATAGGCCTATATCACACTATGGGTCATTGGTAATATTTCTTTGCTGTTTGCTACGATTATAGTTTTCGATAGTTTTTCTGATTTGAGTGATTTCGATTTGATTTGATTGATTTCATTGTTGTCGAGTGTTTCTGATTCATCAAACAGTGACAGTGATGAAGAAATTTATAATGAACATTAGCATATTATAAAATCACTGATGTAGGTAATTATAAGTAAATTACAGTATGTAATATGCTTACATAATACTAACACACACACACACACCCACATTATATATAAATATGTATA
>NW_022732098.1:0-1245 GCF_011630105.1 Anneissia japonica
TATTATTATTATTATTGTTATTTTTTTTTTATTTTTTTTTTTATTAACATTATGTAAACATTTATCCAAATCTATCCACCAGTGTGTTGAACCAAGTGTTGTAATCACAATAATGACCAAGGATGTATCAAAAGCCAAATTATCTTTGCAGTTCTGTAATGTCTTTTATGACAAGTGTAGGCCTACAATCCATAAATAAATGATTAGGCCTATCACGATTAAAATAATTCTATAATCATGCTTTTCAAGGTTCTTAAGTATTATCCGTGGCCGATCTACAAAAGGTTCTGAATTTTAACGTTGGCTAAGCATGTACCTGAATGTTACTGGTCTGATTGAGAATGTTTTTTTAATAGTTATTTAAAATGCGGCACACCATCCATTTATCTGTGTTGGCAACTTTTTAGCAGACGGAAATGAGTATGCCTATAGAGTCTTGAGTGAATTGTAGCCGAAAAAATAGATTAGACTTGAACATAATTCATGTGTAAAGAATTCACGGATTAGATGATGTCAGCTCTCTATTTTAGTAAGCATATTTAATACTCATCTTTTATGTTTGTTTATTGACAGTGGCAAATTTACTTTTATTTTATATCTTTTTAATCTATATTGATTGAAACCATCTCTCTTAAAAAACAAACGCTATAGAGAAGCACGCGCAAAGGATCGTTTTTTAAACTATGTTATTGACGATTAGCAAAACGACGTCAAGAAATATGCATGTGATGTTAAGCATATAATATTATAGACATCATCATAGTCTGTTTGCTTAAAGTCTCTATAATCGATTGATTGGAAATATTAGGTCCACGTCATTCAATCGCTGTTGTTCGAAATGTAATGTACTGCCATAACATTCACAGACGTAAAAGCAAATTGACTGACTGATGAACAGCTACGTTTTATTGTGTCACTACGAAAATGTTAGTTACATTGATAATACCCATCACTGTAGTCAATTTGGTTGCCGGGTACACGAAATGCAACATAAAAGACTTACAATCCACAACATTTAAGTATTACGGACGCAAAAATACAACTGTGAAAAATGAAATCAAGACTCTCCGAGGCATTTCTAAGTATGTATGCTTAATAAAGTGTCGTAAGCATTCACTCTGCTTGGCATTTTCCTATGCAACCAGCTCATCATTGTGCAAAATGTATGAACATGACAGCAAGTCAGCAAACGTGACACTTATACCTGAAGCAGGTGTATGGTTTTACGATATGCATAATAATACA
>NW_022732099.1:0-5338 GCF_011630105.1 Anneissia japonica
CGGAATTTCGTGTCCATACAAAAGAATAACAGTTAAACCAATACAAATACATATAAATGTAAGACAAAAGTGAAAAACAGACTGAATCAAGAAAAACATCAAGATCAGGAAATCATCTTAATGTACGATAGTGTTCCACTGATGATACATTTTAGAAGTGGAAAGAGCATAATGCTTAATGGACAAAATGATTGAATTAGAGCTAATTTTCACACGGTTCCTAAAATTATGTATAGAGTTTCTAAGATACTCGCCAAAGGACGGTAGGCCTACACCATTGGATACAAACATAAACCTCGCACAGTGCCTCGGTTGTCGCAGTAATAAACGTAGGGCGTTATTATAGCAGACTTTTAACGATCTTATAGCACCTTTGTTATAGCTACACCAAAGAGTAGAACAATACATACTATAACACAGTAACATTTAAACAAATAACATTTAGTCGTCTTAGAGCATTTACCAAATTTCCTACTGAGGGAGTTAGCTCTTATACATATCGAACGGTATTGACGTTTAATGTCACAATTATCGCTTAGGTTATTGTTTATAACGTGACAAAGGTAGGTAATAGAGAGTTAATAAATATCAAAGGGGATGATTTAAGCGTAATACGAGGCTCGCCTTGCAGGTTACGCACCTTAGGACAGATTACCATACATTTTGATTTAGACTCATTAAACGTGATATCATTATTACTATCAATTGTATCACAAATACCAATAAGACTTTGTAGTCCTGCTACTGATGGAGCCATAAGTACCAAATCATCAGCATAGCTTAAACAATTGATTTTAGTACCGTTTAATTCACATCCGACTTTAGCATTATCTAAAAGTACATTAAGCGGATCAGTGCATACATTATACAGTAATGGAGACATGACTCCACCTTGACGCACTCCGTTCCTAACGGAGAAAAGATCAGATATGCAGCTACCCCACCTGACAACAAACTCCTGCGACCGATACCATGATCGAAGGACTCAAATAACAGGGGTGGGGGTACCTTGTTCCACCAGCGTCTTAAACAACGTCGATCCAGTGGTTAACTTTATCGAACGCTTTGCTAGCGTCTAAGAAACAACAGTAAACGGGGCTACCGTTATTATATTGAAATATTCAATTATTTGTTTTAGAACCAATATGTATAGGTCAGTAGAGTGTCCCGGTTTAATGTCAAATTAATTGTCATTAGAACATAATGTATCACCACGTTTTTAATCATAATCGACTCTAGAAATTTAGATGCTACACACGCCAGTGCGATAGGCCTATAATTGCTCTTATCAGTAATGTTACCAGATTTCGACTTAATTATGGGAACAAGAGTGACTTTAGTAAGATTCTGAGGCACAAAACCATGCATAAACATTGAACTGAAACAAATGCTCAGAACACCACACAACCTATCAGAACAAACCATCAAATCCCATAGCTTTACCCTACGGAAGCTTATCAATATATTTCTTGAGAGTATTAGGCGTTACCCTAATTTCATAGTTATTACTGACATTGTCATCATCCAGAACATCACTACCAAAAGACTTGTGGTCTGAGGAATCAACACAATTAAATAATTCGTTAAAGTGTAGTCGCCAAAAATCACAGATATCCTTATCACCTTCAACATTACCAATAATATTAGATTGGATATTAGCGTGGTTAGACTGCTTCACCTTAGCCCAGAACCCGCTCTAATCATGTTCATACCAATCATGTTCAGACTATTATTTAATAATATTAATACAGGTAGTAATAGTAATACCGTACTGTATGTAATTACAAAAATTTTAATGATTGGTAATCCTAACCCTTGTCTCTCATCTGATTGTTCTTCTGAACAGCTCAGTGAGCAGTTTAGTGAATTCTTAGGCTTCAGAATTGTTAACATTCAGCATTCTCTGGACAGTGTTAGTGTCCAGCTTGACCATTTCTGCTTTGACAGTAACCCAGGTTCACCGATGTCTGCCTTTACATCAAGTTGTTTTTCTTCAATTCTTAATATTATTATGTGTCCCAATAACAAAACCTTCATCCTTGATCGATTCCCCACCACTCTTGTTAAGAAATTTTTTACTGGGTTACTTGACTTGATTTGTAACATAAATATAAATGCTTCTCTTAAACATGACACATTTTGTGACTCTCTAAAAACTGCAGCTGTTAGAGACCTATCCTCAAGAATCATTCACTTGGCGTCAATTGCCTGTCCAAATTCAGACCATTATTTAATTTCCCTTTCATCTCCAAAGTTATTAAAAAAGTTGTTGTTTTACAAATTACAAACAAGAAACTCATTACTTGAGCCATTTCAAACTGTTTATTGGAAATTTTGAAAAAGTCCTACTAAAATTCATGATGATGTCCTTTTGTTCCTGGATTCCGGTAATGCTGTATTTCTTATCATGACGGACTTATCCGCTGCCTTCTAAACTGTTGGCCTTTCTATCTCACTGCAACGGTTCACTAATCTAGGCTTATGCGAGACTGCTTTCAGTGGTTCAAGTCATATTTGTCCAGCAGGTACCAGTTCGTTTCACTCCAGCAAAGCAAATCTACCCCTAAACTTCTATGCTCTGGCGTGTCCAAAGGTTCAATTCTCGGACCATGGCACCTCTAGGCAAGCTTATTAAAGATCACAGCATATTTATCAATATGCTGATAACACACAGCTTTATACCTTTCTTTTAAAAAGAACAATTGTCCATCTGCAGTTCAATCATTAGAAGAATGTGCGGTTAATAGTCTTACTGTAAATAAACTTTGTTTAAATGATGCACAATCTGAGGTTATTCACATTCAGTCAAAGTTTGATATTTCCCAAATTCAGGTCAATCAGATTTACATTTTCAGGTTTCCACATTTGACTTTGATAGAAATATTTGTGTAGTTTTGACAATCACTATGAATTTACACAGCATATCTCTACAAAATGCCGCTCAATCCATTTCCAGTTAAGAAAGATCCGACACATCCGCAAATATTTATCTATTGATACGTCCACAAAGCTTGTTCACTCTGTTTTGTCTTCTACTATTGTAATGGACTTCTCTATGCTTGCCACATAAACATCTTCATGACCTTCAGCTTGTGCAGAACACAGCTGCAAGAATTGTTACATTCACTAAGAAGCGAGAAGGTATAAGCCCTGTTCTCAAAAAGCCACATTGACTTAAAATTAGTGGCGTATTTAGGGGAGGTCGCCCCCACCCCCAGTCGCCCCCAAAAAAATCATGGTCAAGTAGTTAAAAATCACCTAAAAATCATCATATTTTGCGAATTAGCGCCCCTCAACTGATCATCGAGCCTCCCCTACTTCACCTTCGCGCCCCCGTCAGCCCCCCTCCCCCCACTGCCATTTTAAGATTTCTATATACGCCACTACTTAAAATCAAGGAACGCATATCATTCAACATAAGGCAATGATCTTGCCCCCAAATACATTTATAATATCCTCCAACATATATGTACTCCTCTCCTTCTTAGGTCATCTAACAAACACCTTCTGGAGCAGGTGGGAGACATAAAAACCTGTTTGATAGATCATTTCATGTGCCGCCCCTACATTATTATAAGTATTAACAGTAGTATTAACAGTGTATTAGTAGTAGTATATGTAGTAATAATACTAATACTAATACTAATAATAATAATAATAATAATAATAATAATAATAATAATAATAATAATAATAATAATAATAATAATAATAAAGATTTATAAAGCGCACATCTCCACCAATGGTGCTCAAGGCGCAGTGTCAACTACACCACAAATTAAACAAAATCCATATTAATTCCCAAAAGAATTTCAAGAAAAATCCGTATACCAATTATCCCATTGAGGCAGTGTTGCTCCCCATATAATTATGCGCAGATACTCAAAGGAAGTATGTTGAGCATCAGCACCTTCCACCCCAGGATAAGACCAGGGCTCCACTATCGTGCACTGCAAAAGGAGCAACATTGCGTCGACAGAGAAAAGTGGTATCATGTTTATATAAGGCCGAATCATGTCAGCAACATAGCGGGAGCCAAACCATTTATACACCGGAAGCCAATGTCATGATTTCAGAGTATTTGTTATATGTGAGTACTTGGATGACTTAGTAACTACACGTGCAGCAGCATTTTGAATAAGTTGAAGCCGTTGGATTTGTTTATGTGGAAGTCCATACAAGAGTGAGTTACCCATATCAAGGCGTGAGGTAACAAATGAGTGAACACGTTGTTCAGCAGCTGCATTGTCAACGTATTTCCTAATGCTTCTACTGTTACGTAAATAAAATGAAGATGTTGAAGTGATATTTGAAATGTCTACTCATTGTCATATTAGCATCCATAGTAACAGCAGAGCCAATAAATTACCAGTTTTTCCAACTATTGGCGTGACCCAAGAAGTATGTATTCAGTTTTGTCATCATTCAATTTTAGAAAATTTTGCTTCATCCAAACACGTAACTCAGAAATGCAATTTTCAAGTGATTCTAAAGAAGTATCAAGTTGCGTCAAGGACGGCTTAAACAAAAGGTAAATCTGAGTATCGTCAGCATAAACATGGTAGGACAAATTATATTTGCAAATTATATCCTGAATAGGTAGGATATAAATTGTGAACCATTGTGGCCCAAGAACAGATCCTTGAGGAACAGAAAAATTGAAGGAAATTTCCTGTGAGAAAACGTCCCCTATACATACATGTTGACGTCTGTTTGTTAGATAAGATCGACACCAGTAATAAATGTGTTTTTATTATTTATTCGTCGGAAACAAGGAGAAGATAAAATATACAAAACACATTAAAAAAAACATATTAGCAGTAGTATTAGCAGTAATAATAGTAGTATTAGTAATAGCAGTATAGAGTACCACAGTGTTACGTCACAATACCGCGTGATACTACTCCGTTGCTATCGTTGCAAAAAGCGTTCAACCGGGTGCCATTTTTGACAACAGAGAGCGCCACCTGGAGTCGTGACGACACGACTGAGTGGTACTCTATGGAGTAGTAGGCTATTAGCAGTAGTAGTAGTATTATTAGTAGTAACGTTAGTAGTAGTATTAGTAGTAGTATTAGTAGTATTATTAGTATTACCATTAGTATAAATATTATTATTATTATTATTATTATTATTATTATTATTATTATTTATTATTGTTATTATTATAATTATTATTAGGCCCTACTATTACTTATTACTATTACTATTTATTATTATTTATTAGTAGTAGTATTTATTATTATTATCATTATTATTATTATTATTATTATTTATTATTATTATTATTTATTAGTAGTAGTATTATTAGTAGTATTACTATTACTAATAGTATTAG
>NW_022732100.1:0-986 GCF_011630105.1 Anneissia japonica
GGACCTCCACGAAACTCTTAGGAGCTTTTAAAATGGAGACCCGGTGTTAAAATTAAAGTTTTTTTAGACATAAAGACAGTATATAACTGCCTAACTAAAAAGATACACCCCCTCTCACCCCAACAGTCATATTTATTTTATTTACATTTATTTTGAACATTGCCATTAGGACATTGTTTAAATCCACACTAGCCTATATTTTACACTGATTGTATTGTCGGCAATACCAGAGACGTTAATTCCCATTACATTATGGTCTTCCATTTCTATAGCGCATAATACAGTGCATGACAAACGTCACATAACCACTACTAATTCCACCTTAATTCGGAGTCACTCAGCTCAGCCTTACATGTGTAATTGTTCGTATTGACATTGTGTTTTTAGCATTGTTTTAAAGTAACAACCTATCAGACATTTACATGAACAACAAAACGAATGGAAATATATTTGCCTTAACTATTGTTTTCAGCAAAGTGGCGTATCCATATTTTAAAGAAGGGGGTGCTGATGTAATGAGAGTCCACATCACGTCAGTACCATCGTGGTTGGCGGTGACGCAAACATTTCAGTATTTTATACCACTGGATGCCCCAAAATGGAACTTACCTTACCTATTAAATAATAATGTTTTTGACAAATTGAGTAAAAAAAAAACAAAAACAAAAAAAACCCCCAATTTATTAATTAGGTACTCGAAAATGAAATTTAAGTACTTACTATTCTAAAAACTACCATATTCAACTGAGCCCCACTATGGTTGGGGCTCAGGTGAGAACATTTTGAGAAGTTGAGACTCGTTAGATGCACAAAAACAGCACTTGAATAGTACAAAATTTACGATATCCACCTGAGCCCCACCATGGATTTGGGGCGCAGATGAGTCAATTGCAATTTGAGACTTCATAGATGCCCCAAAACAACACTCGGATACTTAAAATTGCCAAAAAACTTGGCAGCGAAAGGACGCTACCAATAAACAATCA
>NW_022732101.1:0-729 GCF_011630105.1 Anneissia japonica
ATATTTTAAAGATCTTGCATTGCATTCCCGAACTGAACAATGAACAAATTCCAAATAGTGAAATGAATAATAAAATTGAAAAAAAATCAATGAAATCAATATTATAGTAAAAATAGAAAAACCAAATATCAAATTTAAATCGAAAAATCAAAAGTTTTAAATGCAAGAAACCAAAATGAAAAAAAAACAAAAAAAAAACCTTGAAATTCAATGTATATAGTAATACATTTTGTCTGTAGCGTCTAGTCTTGCCATATCCGACGTGTACAATTAAAACTTAAACTACAAGGTAAATCAAATTAAAAAATAAAAATAAAATGAATATTCAATAGAGATTCGCTACACCTATGCGACTAGTGGGTTCTATTTACATGAACATTGAGTTTATCTATCATCAATGCATAACTACTGTTCTGATGTTATTCTGTTATTCTTCTGCTGTTGTCCTGAGCATTCTTTAAGTCAGTGATATTGGGTTTAGACGTTAAACAGGTGAAGGGGTGATATACAAATTCCAATGGTTATATACGTTAAGTATTATTGAACCCTGATACTACATTACATTGAGGCTGGTATTCTCCCATCTACCGACCAAGCACTCTTAATAATCGAGTGTTGATCTGCAGAGTACGGCGCACCAGTGTCAGATCGACATTATTACTAACCTATGCTTGAATTGTAACTGATCAAAAATATCATAAGTAAAACTATACAGGGTGGAAATAGTAT
>NW_022732102.1:0-682 GCF_011630105.1 Anneissia japonica
AAATCAAAATATAAAGTATAATAAAATATAATATAGGCCTACATTAATATAAAAAGTATAGCAAATAAGTACCAGAAATTCATGTGGTGGAAGAAATGCAATTTGTATTTAAAAGTATTAATATTTTTAATTGTTTTTAAGTGATCAGGTAATTCATTCCAAACTTTAGCACCTCGAAATGAGATATCACTTTGGCCAGTTACAGTATTTAAACGCTCATAAACATAGTTACTCCTATTTCTAGTATTGTAATTGTGGATTGAACTAAAATTCTGAAAGTATGAACAAAAGATTGGAGGCAATTGATTAGACTTAAATTGAAACATAAAGACCGCAACATTTTTTTGTACGCAAATCAAAAATATTAAGCGTGATTGTAGAAACAAATAGCAAAGCAGAAGGATAAAGGTAATGGGCATTGTAAACAGACCTAAGTGCCTTTTTTTTAAGAAAATATACGATTCAGATTTTGTTTTGTAGTATAGCCCCACGCAGTGATACCGTAATTTAAGTAGGGTTATTTTCCGAATAAAGATATACTAAAAAACTTCTAATGACGAATTATTGTCTTCAGTTGTCTTTGTTGGTCATTCAACTGTAATTTTATATATTTTTTCGGTGATATTACCATTCTCAATAATCTATAAAACACCCACACAACAACGTCACGTTAGAACGATCG
>NW_022732103.1:0-668 GCF_011630105.1 Anneissia japonica
ATTGAAACTACAATAATAATAAGAATAATAATAATAATAATTATTATTATTATTATTATTATTATTATTATTACTATTATTATTATTATTAAAACTATAATAATAAATAATAATAGTAATAGTAAAAATAATGATGATGATAATAATTAATATCAAAGATTATAATAGAAAATAATAATAGTAATAGTAAAAATATTCACCAACTAGATGTGTTTACGACGCAAAATTCCAGCGCATGTGTAGAAATAAACTACATTTAATTTACGAAAGGGCCAAACGCGCCATGACCACCACTGTTAGGTTTATCTATTCTATGTGTACTGACAACATTTTTAGAATAAATAAGTGAATAGGGCTTATTTCAATACGCATAACATTGATATGCATTGGAAGTTTCAAAATTAGTGGCAAAACAGGGAGGGGGGAACGTGCCCCACCCCCCTACTGGATCCAGTCCTTATCACATCATGACTAACAACAGCATTCTTTGTCAAAGAAAAATGATCTCTATGTCTGTAACACTATCCTACCTCACAATTGCAACATGCAATTGAATCCGTGCACCCGAGGGCCATTCTGCCTCGCATTCATGCATAAATGCACGCCTTTGTAACAGGCATAAATGTGTCTCTGTGTCTTCTTATAACATACCAGCATATATTGAGGAA
>NW_022732104.1:0-6256 GCF_011630105.1 Anneissia japonica
TCCATTCACTTACCAAACTGTCTACTTATATCATAAACCTCTACATAAATATCTTCATAATTACAATACAAAATATTTCAAAAAGTTACGTACACAACAAACCTTACAAACATTTATATTTCCTTTAATATCACTGTACACGACATCACACCTTTCCTAACTGTTAAGTGAACATAACAAAAAAGGTCTATGATGATGCATACAACTAACTCTAACTTTAAATGTTTTCTTTATGCTCAATACACATAACACTCCACACAACCTCCACCCACCGATAGCACTTAAACATTGCCAGCTGTCAAGTGGGCTATTGCATCATTGATGCTCTCGTTCTATTAAAATTAGCGAACCTTATATAACGAGCTTTATGAATAGGGGACTCTCTTTTCAAATTATGAATAGCGAACCTTATAAACAATGGTCCTTATGAAGCGAGTGGACCGGACCCGCAAAAGACTATTCCAATTTGTCATTTATAAGAGCATTACATTTAGCCTGGTTTTATTATAAAATCGCTAAGCTGCTCTTGGTAACGGTCATGAAAAGCTCGATTTCGGTGATCTCACTGTACTACTGTAGGACTAAAAGCCCCTCTCCCACCTAGGTTTATTTCAACTAAGAGTCGTACGATTTCTACGAGTTAAAACTCGTGATCTTTGGAAAGGACCTATACGAGCTTATTACGTGTTAGCTACGAGTGAGGTACGACTTTATGGAGTTGATTACGAGTTATGTACGAATTATGCCGAGCAGAGCACCGAGTTAACTACGAGATTATTACGAGCGTAACAAGTTTGTACCGAATTAGATACGAGTTAGGTACGAGCCAACTCGGTGCGCTCGTACTTACTCGTACTCGTTTACTACGAGTTATCTACTCGTGGCGATAATTTTGAACATGTTCAAAATTAGCGCCACGAGTTCAGAGCTGCTACGAGTAGGTAGAGTCTTCTCCGAGCTTTCCGAATCGTCCTACGAGTTTTTGCCGAGTTAGCATCTCGGCATTCTCTTGTAACTCGTATGCTGAAAAAACCCCTAGTGGGAGAGGGGCTTTACCTCTTGGTAAGAGTTGTTCGTACACAGGATGAGGTTTATTCACAAAACAAACCGATCATTTTGAATAACTATGCCTTTATGCATTAGTTTTCTCTATTATGTATTAGTTTTCTCTATTAAACTCAATTTCTGTATGCCCTTGTCATACGAACTGCGGACATCATCGCACCTCACGAGAGTCGGAGAGAAATTAGGAGTAGGCCAAGCCTTCCTGCTTGTGTCCCGGACAGTATAGTTAGCTACGTATGTACTGTATAGTGTTTAATTGTTGGGACAATATTGTAGCAATTTTATGGACCCTTGCTATAATATACCAGCTGACCTTGGAAATGTTTGCTGCTGCTTACTGTTCCAGGCGACGTTCAAGTTCATTTTGCCTGCAAGGTAGCGCTATTCATAAATGCTCGGCCTATTTGTGTAGATTCCAGGATGACACCCGTACTATAATCATTCTGTAAAGCAGTGCTTCTACTTCAAGTTAGTTCAGATAGAGGTTGTGAGTGATGATCCAGTCAACTACTGTATATCTGTGTTTATATCATGATTATTTAACTATCACATCATGGATCATGAGAGGCCTAATCCATGAAATTGCTACCGTCCAGTTGTAGGCTCAACCTCAAGATGATTGAAAAGCGATGAAATCACACTTCCATCCAAGAATAGTCACGACATAAATTATAAAACTTTTTAGGCCCTAATAGGCCTACTTCACCACATTCGGTCTCAGGATAAAAAATGCTAGACCTAGGCCTCTAGGTTGGATATAAAGTTCTCATTCAATTGACGTGCTTGAAGGTTCATAAATTTAAATAATCCGTTTACTTACTTTCTTTTACCTTCTTTTCCTGATCCTTTACACACTGATTTATATTCCGGAACCAACCTAAGTCTTCATATTACAATCATGACATAGCGGTATATTGAAGTAACTGTAAGTCTTTTGCTTACTTTCTTTTTGCCTTCTTTTCCCGATCCTTTACACACTGATTTATATTCCGTACAAGAGCGTTGGTCCTTTCATATGTATGGAACCAACCTAAGTCGTTATTCATATTACAATCATGGCATAACGGTATAATGAAGTAGTAAGTAGGGTTATCCTCGTTATAAAAACGTTTGACGTAGACATGGGCTCCATCAGTGGCTGAATTTTCGCAATCAAAATTAGCGTATTTTTTTGGAAATTGTTTCTTAGTGCGTTTCTCCCAAAGTTGGCGCCAAGTAAGACCACCCGGTGGTTCATCGCAACTGGTATAGTCTGCGTTTTTAACAGTATCTTTTTTCCTGAGAACTTTCACCTCGTTCTGATAAAGTCCTCCCTCGGCCATGTTCACGTACTGTGAATTAACCAAAATGAAGAGTGGTGCTTTCGTATGCCGGAAACTATAAATACGTCTTACACAATACCATTGGATTTTCCAGGTTATAAAATGAACATCGCATAAGGCTTTGATTAGCTTTTGTTATTAAAATATGTAGGGCCTATTTCGTTATTACCTTATTTGGTTATAGAAAACCGTGACGAATACACATCGCTTTGATAATCAATCGCATAACTTTGCGTTTTTTTCTAGGATTTGAAATAGAGTGGTTCAAAATGTTTCCAAAAATCCCAAAATGAAAGGGGGGTTCAGAAAAATTTTGATTCCTAGATTACCGGAAATGAGCTTTCCCGACTTCTGAGCAGTTTTTAAATTACCTCTAAGTTCTTCAAAATTCAAGGTTTTCCCCCTCTTGAAAAAGGTCAGGTAATCTTATCTCATTCTTTAGCCCTATCTCAGATCGATGAACCGATAGGCCTGAAGAACGCACTTTAGTAGCATAAAATTATTACGACGTCAAACCAAAAACAGTGTGTATAATTTATATAATTGAAGGCTAGTTGGGCTAAGCTTATAGATTGTCTGTTCTGCCAACCATGCTTTTTTGTAAGCCAGGACCCAGTAGTATTTTGTTTTATAAAACTATACACTTCATTAAACTAAGTCAATATAATGTCGATTTTTAAACTCCTTTGAATTTTATAACTCGAAATAAGCGGTAGATAGTGGCTAAAACATACCTGGCACCAGTGGGGAAAATTTGTAGTAATTTTACGTATAAGATCTAAATGTGCAACCCAATTTTGCACGTAAATTCTAACTAAATGTGTACAAATTTTTGAAGCTAGTGGACACATTTCATAGGCCTATGTGTATAATTAGACCCATTTCACTCTTGTAAATTTCGGCCGATATTTTATAAAGTGTTTACTCGTAAAAGCGATAAAAGCGGACCACTTTTTCAAATGTTGACACATTTTGAATGTAAACTCTAATTAAATGAACACACCCATTTCATCGGTAGCCTAAAATAAACATGGTGGACCTATTAATAACAATTAACTTATTTAACGAAGGTCTTTTTAAAAAAAATTCTTTTTCTTTAATTAAAAGAAAAAGATGATGAAAAATTAAGCGGGATAGTCCAGTTGGTTCGAAACTGCTGGTAGATATAGGCTATCTAGGTAAGCCTAAGAACTTCACTACTCAGGGTGTTTGTGCCTCATTACCTGTTGTCGATATTATTGATGATCGTGATGGTCGACGCTAAACTTGATTTACTTGATTCCCAGGATGACTGTAACTGTAATCCTGGGTTAGAGGCCATGCATACAATGCTTATTGGCCCCTCGATGAGCAATCTATACTACTTCGTATACGGTGCAAGTACTTTACCGAGTGGTCAGCCCAAAGCCTCTCAATTGCAGATTTAAACATATTGAAGGATGTAGCATTCCTCTCAGACAATAAATTCCAATTCTTAATAATTCGCCTTGAGAACGTCCCTTTCCTCAGATTAGTTCTAGAGTAATGCTGCTTTAATTTATATGAATGGCCTCTGGTGACACTATCAGTATTAGAATAAAAAAAATAATCTTTTTATAAAGGCCATAAACAATTCTAAACACTTTTGCAATAAATCTGAACGCTGCCTTCGATACTTTAGTGTTGGAGATTTAGGGCTGAGGCTATCGGCACTGCCGCAATGCGAAAAAAAGCTGCTGTTTTCTATCGGCACTGCCGCAGTGCCAAAAAGCTGCTGTTTTTTATCGGCACTGCCGCAGTGCCAAAAAGTTGCTGTTTTCTATCGGCACTGCCGCAGTGCTAAAAAGCTGCTGTTTTCTATCGGCACTGCCACAGTGCGAAAAAAGCTCCGATTTTCTATCGGCATTATTGCCGCAGTGCGAAAAAAGCTCCGATTTTCTATCGGCACTGCCGCAGTGCCAAAACACTGCAGTTTTCTATCGGCACTGCAACTCGAAAAGCTGCTGTTTAATTATCAAATGGATGTTTTTATCTATAGACTATGGTATCAATAATTGGTTAGGTCTAGCCTAGCCTATAATGTTGTTAACATTATATTATATATGTTTTACAATTAAATTATAATTATTTCTAATTATTAAATATATACATAGCCTATATCTAGGTCCACACATAAAACAAAAAATAAAACAACAAAAATTTAAAATAAAATAGTAGTAGTAATAATAATAATAATAATATAATAATAACAGTGCTCGAAATGAATAAAAATTGTTTAATTAATGAGATGAATCAGCATATATTATATCAACTTGCGTCTATGCAAAACCTGTTTTTGTTTTGTTTTAATAAAGGTGTTATCTATTTTATTCTACTGTTTAAAAAAATAATCTTATAAATTATAAGTTTATTTTCTATGATAATTTTATCCACATAATTCATATTTTCAATGTTAGTATGGTTGATAAATAATACATAAAATAATAATAATAATAATAATAATAATAATGAAGGTGCTCGAATAATGCTTTAATAAAGAATTAATAATTATACTTCAATAATACTTCAATAGGCCTATTTACGATAGTGTGATTAATGAGATATTTGTTGATTAATTTATAGAAATATATAATAGATAGGCCTATACCATTAATAATGATTCAGCATATTAAATCAACTTGCGTCTACAGATGTAAAATCTGTTTTTTCTGATCAGAATGAAGTAAAGAAAATTTGCCTCCACTAGGACCCAAACCAGTTGGACGCAAAGTTTCTTTTTTCATTATGATAAGATTTTCCTCTTATATTACGTTTAAATTATATATACTATATATACATATATTGTATATATAATTATATTATATAAAAGAACATATATATACATATATATACACACACACACACACATATATATACATATATATACCTATAAACATATACGTTGCCTTAACTGACAACTTTATATTCATTTATATATACATATATATATATATATAAATATACATATATATATACATATACATATACATACATATATATACATATTTATATACACATATTACACACATATATATACATATAATATATATATATATAATATATATATATACATATACATATATACATATATATATACATATTTATATACACATATACACAGACACATATATATACATATTATGATATATATATATAATATATATATATATACGAACACATATATATAATATATATATATACATACATATACATATATATATACATATGCATATACATATACATATATATATATATAAATATACATATATATACATATACATATATACATATACATACATATATATACATATTTATATACACATATACACACATATATATACATATATAATGTATATATAATATATACATATACATATACATATATACATATATATACATATTTATATACACATACACACATATATATATATATAATATATATACATATACATATATACATATAAAAAATATAGAAAGACAGCAATATAAAACAGCTATGAGTTGTAGACATATTAGAAGCAATATAATTTATTAATTCACAAATATTTCAAACACTCCTGTGTTCTTCCTCAGTGTGAGGACAACTGACAAAAAATACAAAGTAAAGCAATATTTACACACGAAACGAAAACAGAACATCGAATCAGCGGTATAGAACAAAGGCGCGTAATAAGATGCGCATCCTAAACGTTCTATTTAATATGGAATAAACAAAGTAGATAAAAGCAAAGAGTATAAATAGAACAAGAGAGCAAAGTCCCGTTCGTAAAAACGTCATGCCTGTGTAGGACGCCAACTAACGGTTGTATATTCTTTTTATTACCCAGTGCAGCGCTGCGCAGCGCGGTAGA
>NW_022732104.1:9047-14307 GCF_011630105.1 Anneissia japonica
ATTATTATTATTATTATTATTATTATTATTATTATTATTATTATTATTATTATTATTATTATTATTATTATGTCTTGCCATTAACATTATCATTGTTTCTCTGGAAGGCATCCTGTACAGGGACATGTTCCTTTTTGCCTAACCAGTCTCATTACGTTTTGAGTGAAATATGAATTATGAATTATACCAATGTCATCTATCGATAAAAAACATCGATTCGATTAATTAACAGCAGCTTTTCGCACTGTGGCAGTGCCGATAGAAAACAGCAACTTTTTGGCACTGCGGCAGTGCCGATAGAAAACGGCAGCTTTTTGGCACTGCGGCAGTGCCGATAGAAAACGGCAGCTTTTTTTTGGCACTGCGGCAGTGCCGATAGCCACTACCGTCGTACATAGTGAAGTGCGAGTCCATTATTAGGTTTAGTCCATAATATAATAACTGTATAATTATTACACTATTTTAATCATGGGTAAATCCTATGAATTACCTGATTGGAGAAAGTGGAAGGTTGAGGATACACCTGAACTAATCCAAGTACAAAAACGATTGGCTCAGAAGGGTTTAAAAGACCCATGGTTGCGGTGAGTATAGTAAGCTAGTCTAGGCCTAGTTCGCGGCCGAAACGGTCCTACACCCGGCCGGCTATGCATTATGTTAGGCCCAGACTAGGTTCATAGACTTGCCTAGGGGTGTCGGCTAACTCCTTCACATGCCAACTCGTACACACTTTGCGAACTCGTACACAAATTTAGGCGAACTCGTACACACGATTGGTGATCTTGTACATATGACTTTTGGCCAACTTGTACCCAAATCCATTTTTGATAAGGTCAATTTTTTTTTGGTTTTTCGATCAGATGAGATGAAATTAGGTCTAGCTGCATCAATAGGGTCGTCGAAGAACAAACTTTAAGTGGGATATGTTTGGACGGCAGAAACATGCACTCTCAAGTAAAAATGCATTCTTCTTTTATATTCATAAAATAAGCCCAACCAAAATCACTCACTTGAGCTATCGCCTATTTCATAGTTGTAATTAATAATTTTAGTATAATAATTTGCTGAAACGATTCCCACAATAGGCCTACTCTTGATTTGAGTACAATATTTGTATTTTTTTGTAATTGTTTTATTTCCATTTTCTGATGTTCATAAAATACACAGATAAATGGAAATATAATAAAATATATTTTTATATAAATACATACCTAATACATTTCTGGCTTCTTTTTAAAAGGTGGCAAATTCACAAGGCCTATTACCTGTACTAGTTGTACTGGTAACCAGGCCTCATACAAAAAGAAACTTTCCCACAACCAAACAAGTTCCCACAGTACAGTAGGCCTACTCTTGAGGAAGCAAACACATTACGCTGCCTTCAGGAATGCGGACGAATTACTGCGAAGACAGAGCAGATCAGTTGCTCAAAAATAGCTGTTTTTAGGTGCAACACGTGCACGTGGCACTGCAGTGTCACGTGTGTTCACCTACTTCATATGTATCACCATTTGGGATCGTCTGCCATCTGCTGATCATGGTGTACATGTTTTTAACAGTAACTTCATTGATAGTTTTCTACAATTCAAATATAAAAGTATATTTGCTTTTATTTTAAAAATTAATCAATGCCGCAGCCATATACGCCTATGCATATGCCTTTATTATGAATAACTCTATTAAATTACAAAATTGTATGTTCGGTACACTTGACTTTTTGCTTCTGGTAACAGCAAAAAGAAAAAGAACATCACCAGCCTACTGTACTAAAATCATGCTAACATTATGTTCAAATTCAAATTGTAATTAAAATTTCTGAAACAATAACAATTAAAAAAAAAAGTATTATGGAAGTATTTTGTATAGTCAAAATGGACAAAATCAGTGCTAAGTCTAAAACTGGGTCTGAAACACAACTCTAAAGAAAAATGCACCAAAAATTTTTATAGCGCCCACTCAATGAAACAGTGATCAGTTTTGACGTCCCGCGCCATTGATGATCATAAATTTCTAAATCTATTAACAATTTATGTATACATGTTTTAATAGTCATAGATAGGTTTTGATAATATAGATCAGTATTACTAAATTATCAAAATATAATACAATTTGAATACGTAAATCTTCACACAAAACTTGTGTACGAGCTAGCCAATGGTGTGTACGGGCTAGCCAAAATTGAGTGTACGAGTTTGCCAAAATTCGTGTACGAGTTGGCATGTGTACGAGTTGGCCTGTTATCCTTGCCTAGAATATCGCCTGCCGGTACTAGGGCCTAGGCAGACCATCATGGTTTCAATTTTATAGCCTGTTTTTTACAATGATCACGTATAATAAAATTGGAACCTCCACCACACAACAACCAGTGAGTACATTGCTTGGCAGTTTGTGAATCATGTCAACATATTTAACCTAGGCCTAGGCCTAGGTTTGCATGAAAAAATAGGCCTACAGCAGTGAGCCAAGGGGTGCAATGATTGGTCAATCGTCGATATCAAACCGTAAAATAACCAATCAATAGTAATGATCTAGATGCACCTGTTTTTACTATTAATTTTCTTATTTTATTTCTGTTTTGACACTGAATAAATTCTATCAATTAATTAAATCAATCAGTCAATTTTCTTTTTCTATGATCAATCAATGCACTCTTTTTTCGCACTTTTCTAAACTTCCATGGAAATCTGCCTAGATATACGCATGTTGTGCTTCTATTGTCTTGCCTGCCATGTCAGATTCAAACCCATAGTGTCATTTGCAAAGTAAAAGTAAAGCACAGCCTCACATCACAAACACTTTTTCTGATTCAGACATCCATAGGCTAAACCTTCAAATTTTTTTGTCTCTTGCTCTGTATCTAGGCCTCAACATCTAGTCATTTTACCGGGACTTCCACAAAATATTTAGCTGGGGATGTACGTTAAAAGAATGCCCCGCATTGTCAGGAGATGGCCCGGATTTGCACATGCATGTAACCATTTAGTAAATTACATTCCTGGCTGATTCCCTGCTAGACCTGCATTAGCCACCTTCACATAGACTAATGGATAGGGGCCTAAGCCTAGTTTGTTTTCAAAAATGAAAATATTGAAAGATCTCTTTTCTCTTGGGTTATATTGAAAAATATGAATATATCCTTTGATTTCATCGTGGTTCTAAAGCACACGCCTGTAATTACAGCCATGATATGAATATTGATTATGTCGTGGATTGGAATTTCTATCCTTTAATTATTTAATTGTTTCTTGTATACATTGGTGGCGTACTTGCGCTGTATGGTGATGCCTTCGCATTTGATTTTTTACGGATTAACTTTCCCGATTTGCATATTTGTACAGGTGTACTTCTTCGTTTGTATACCTGCTTATTGAAGCGTCGGGAACTGAAGAGAAGACGGTGCTAAAGCAACTCCAAAACATCACTCTGAAGCAGAGGTTTGTTGAAGGTGTACGGGATCCACTTATTAAACGTGAGCTTCGTTGTATTGAATTGGCGAGTAAAGATAAATCCTTTTTTTGAAATGAGGGAAGAAGTGCTTGAATTGTTTAAAGGAGAGAATTCTAAAGTTAAACCCTGTGTATACGAAGCTGGGTATAGTGAATCTACGGAGTTATCTGAGCTGAAACAAGGGCTAGAGGCAATTAAGAAGGAAATGCAAGATTTTAAATGATCTGTTTTGAACTCCCGACGAGATGCTCGGTTGAGCTTTGAAATGTTACAATTGTGGTAAAGGAAGGCCATGATAAAAATCAGTGCAAAATTCCATCTGGATTATGTTGGTCATGTATCAATCTGGTCATTATTCTCGTGCTTGCCCTAATAAGGTTAATATCGGTAATTCCCATAATAATGACACAATTTTAATGTTTCAGGTGGTTCATCTTTATCTAGTCTTTCTGAGGTTAAATCTAATGCAGGACGTGATAGTAAAGTTCAAGCCCATTCCCATTCTTAATGTTTCCAGCGCTCAGTCAGATTTCACAAATGTTGATTTGGCAGCTAAGATGGTTAGTAAAAGTCCTTCAGCAATTATGAACGTTGATGGTATTGAGCTAGGGTGTGTATTGGATACTGTACTGGTGCTGAATCTTCGATCATTCCATCATCAGTATATCATAATCAGTTGAAGTCATGCTTTGGTAAACTGGGAACAGTATTAAGTGGTTTGTTGATGAATGTGATTGGCATGTGTGGTGTTGAAGTCCCCATTGAAGATTATATTGAGATTTCAATAACCATTATGAATAAGAATTTAAATGGAAGTTTTTTAGTTGTCTATGATCATGCAGTAGACAGACAAGATAAGGATTACCCAGAGTTAATTGGTTGCAATATTTTACGTGAATTTCCTAGTTTTGCTAATTTACAGTATTTGGGAAGATCACTTGTCGGAGAAACTCCACCTGCGATTGGTAGAGTCTGAAGTCATCTTGCAGATAGACGAAGAAGAATCTAATATACTCATGTCATTGAAGCATTCTGGTGCAGGCCCGTAGCCAGCATGCTTCAAGGGGGGGTTCTGGGCGTGGGGTCCAGGGGTCCGCCAAAGGGCCCCGGGTGGGGTCAAGCCCATGTGGGGGCCGGGGGGCGAAGCCCCCGAAGCCTGAGCATTTATACGATTTTAAAAGCATGTACATGTCATTTAAATGCATGTTCATGTATATTTAAATACTTCTTACACAATTTTTAAAATAAGATAAGACGACTACTTTTTCCAATACAGGATTTAGAACGTAAATATTGTGAAAAAAAACATTTTTTTTTTTTTAATTAAAAAGGAATGCTTAACATTTTAATGCTACTATGGGGTCCTACTAAATACCACACGGGACCACTCGCGACCACACGGAACCACACGGTGCAAAAATGATAAAAATATTACAACACGAGAGTAGAAAACTACTTAATAATCAATAGAAACCAACTTTTAGTACGGTAATTATCCGAATTCCGTTAAAAATCGATGTATCTTGATTTTGATTTGTTGGTTTTTCCCGTCGTGTCTCGGTAATGTAATGCGTTAATTGTGGATCTGTAACGCATTGACGTGTCAGCTGGAACGCATTCAACCATGACCTTCATGTCTGTGTTTCATATCATCAATCAAGATAGGACGTTATATACTGCCACGTGAACGGTAATAAACCTATTCTACATAAAATGAAAATGAGAATTTGAATTGTTATATATTGTTAGATTGATCGTTTATTTTTATTTTCTTTCAAACTCGTATACAGTATGTTTTTTTTTTCTTTTTCAG